>NC_132801.1:12158508-12458508 GCF_048594095.1 Paramormyrops kingsleyae
TCCCACCTCCATAATCTGAACAATAAAATCTTCATCAATCTATCCATCTATCCCTGCATCCATCCATCAATCCATCTTCTATACCCACTTGTCCTTTGCAGGGTTGGGTCTATCCCGGAAGCTATGGACACAAGGTAGGGAACAACCCAGGATGGGGCACCAACTCATCGCACCATTCAAACACATAATCACACCTACACACACCTGGGATCAACTCACCTTAACATGCATGTTTTTGGACTGTGGGGGGACCCATAGGAAAAAATTATATCTCCAGTTCTTTCATTTTATTTCCAAATTAGAGCTTCTTTTTCAGAAAAATGGGGCTGCGTTGTAAAGGCCATAGTTTAAAGTCAGCACACAGTGCATGATAGTTTGTGCTCACTTCAGTGCGAAATGGGGCACCACTGGCTTTCAGAGAGTCACGAGTCCCAGGAGGACGCAGGTGGCAGTCGGACGGAAGTTCGGCCCTTGTGGTGTGTTTCAGAGCCGCGGGAAGCTCCGCGGGGATTTTGGACAGGTGGTCACCCTTTAAAGCTACGGGCTTTTAATCTTTTTGCAAGCGCCTGACAAGGGGAGGCTATTTTCAGCAGGACTCTCCCATCCACGGCACGGCGTTTAATGTGGGCGTGCCTCATGCACGGTGAGCTGGCAGCTTCTTACGCCGTGGAGGAAGGCTGTGGCCACCGGTGGTGGCCTGTCTGGTCTGACTTTCACAACGACAGCGGGAGGTTAGGCACCGAGGGCTTCAGTGTCCCCCGCAGAATGTAGCGGGCAGTGGGCAGGCCGAATGCATCAGCAAGCCATGGTAAAAGCCAAAAGGTAGATCAAGGAAGGTTGAATCACACACTGATTAGTCATAATTAGGAAAAATAAAATCCAGTTCACTTTAGGTGCTGCCAGGTCATTCCCAAATGCAACCGATAAACTTCTGCTTCTTGTAATTGTGGCTTGAACAATGCGCGTTGTTTAATTCCTCTGTACGTAGCTATTCACTTCACTTTTGATGTATAAACAGTACTGAGCGTATTGTTGCTGGTGTGTTATCGCTGGTTGTTTTACGCGTGATTTCCCAGAATATAAGCTCATCTCTGTTTGAAGAAGCAGGTGCGATCAGAGCAGTGAGCCGGTGGGGTGTCACTTTGCATGGGGGCAGAGTCTCTGTGGCTGTTTGTGCTTGATTGTGCAGCCTTATTATTATGGCCTAGTGCTGTGTGTTGAAAGGGGAAACTGTCAATATAGCGGTTTTGAGTTTCTTTTCCCACGGATTATGAAGAGGTTTGTTTTGCCAATTTTTTTTTTTCCTCCTCCTTTTTCGGCCGCGATGGCTTCGTGAGGCACGGTCGGCTTCAGAGGGCCTCCTCCGTTTGATGTTGCTAAGGTCAGGGCTGCTGGGTTTTTTTGGGCCCGATACAGAAACGACAACTGTGACACGTTCCCATGAGGACTCAGCAGACAATGTACCTCACGGTATTTGATAGCCTGGTGGGATTGTCTTAAAGTACAGATTTTTCCCTGGACACAGTGGACAGCGGTGTAGCCGCACGCCTTCAGGGGTGGGGGGGTCAAATCCCACCCCCCTAACTGCGTGCATGGACTTTGTGTGCATGTTCTCCTCTTGTTCTCACGCGTTTTCTCTGGGTTCTTCAGCTTACCTCTGCAGTGCAACGGTTTGGGAAATTCTCCAGTGCATGAAAGTGTGTGTGTGTGTGAGTGAGTGTGTGTGTGAGTGAGTGTGTGTGTGTGTGTGCGTGAGTGTGTGCGTGAGTGTGCGCTCTGCAATGGACTGGCATCCCATCGAAGGTGTCCCCTTGTGTTGCTCCCAGTGACCCTGTACTGGGTAAATGTTTATGGATTTTCTGGTCGGAGCAAGTTAAGAGCACTAGACACGGCTTCGACAAGCAAAGCTCACTTGACATTTCAGTGTATTTTAGATGCATAGGGTCCATCTCAGTGCGCCCTGAGATGATCTGTCCCATTAAAGTATGGAGCTGAAGCTCCTACTGTATCAGTGATGTGGCCCACACCCACACAGAGCGCTGTTTTGGCATCGCGTTTAAAATATCAAGACCCCGGGTTTCATCAAATGTTACCAATTTGGATTCACTGGATTCAGCTTGGATTATCATCCTGTTCTGAAGTAATCCAAAAAATACACATAGATATATATTATTGTCAAAAACGCAGAATTTCACTTCGCTCCAATATCTGGATACGAAGTGTTTTTGAAGTAGAACATGTGTTTATGTGAGTCATGCAATCAAAATTTATATAAGTATGTTTTCACTTATAAATATTGCAGCCTTGGTTTGCCTGCTGCATCACATTTGCATCTATTCAGACAGACATGACTACTTGCTTTCGCCATCTTTTAATCTCCATGTGTGAGCCCATCTTTAAAAATGCGTTTTATTCTCATTGGGTACTGCCTGTTCAGCCATGGGGATTTTCTGTAGAAGCATCTACAGCATAAATCAAGAATTTCCCCCCTGGGGTAAATAAAACTTTATCTTATCTCCTATCTCATAACCTACTCCATAGGGATAAAAACTATCACTTTAGTCTGACTCAAAACTTCTGTCTCATGCAGACAGAGAACAGTGAAGATACAGATACCCGTATATTATAATTAAACATAAATGGATCAGTGGCTACCCAAGCAGGAGATTACTATTATCACTTTGTGTTTAAACAGTGGTATGCAAATTGCAGGGTGATTAAAAGCCAGCATTTTCAGAGGTTATGTAATCCGCATGTATGTTCTCTGGGTGTTCCCACATGCCAGAGGTCAGGCTTGCTGGTGTGAATCAGCTTGCAAATTACATATTGCAGAATGATGTTTGTAACACTTACTCCATGTAATCATACATCTTACATCTGCTTACCCTAGTAAAGCTATAACTTAGTGTCATTATTCTGATGCTGTTGCGGTGGACATCTCAGGTTGGGCCAAACTTGGGTGACAAACACACACATTCATTTTCCTTATTCCTAACTCCTGGTATTCCTCATTAATCTCACAGTGACTCCGATGTCTGTCTCTGCACCTGAATCTCGCACACTTCTGATCTGATGCTTGTTTCATTGTTGCTCATGCCTCTGTCCCACATAAAGTCCCCGTTCCTCTTGATATGCGGTTCTGTTCTCCACAGTGCCCGGAGCCATTCTTACTCTCGCATTTACAGGACAAAGCCAGCTGTGAACCAAAGCTTTGGAAGTATTTCAAAAGCTCACTTCGAGGAACCAAAAACATCAGATTAATATCAGCAAGACAGTGGTGAGACCAGAGATAGTTGGCATGTAAATAAAGCCTTATCTGGTAGCAAATCAGAATGAATGTCATTGACCAGCAGATTAAACCAGTCTGAAGAACAGGAGTCAAAAACAAGGACAAATACATCTAAATATTGTCAAACTTAAAACCAAGGCATGAAACTCCAGACAGGAGTAATAGTCAGGGACCCCCAGCCAGCTGAAATAAAAAAATGGGAAACTTTGAGTTTACATAAGTTTCCTTGTGCCACCTGTCCAGATGTTATCAGATTTTAGCTTTTGGTTCCTCATACTTCTACTCCTCCTTTTAAAAGTCATGGCCGCGTCTTAAAAATCGACAAACACCCCCCATACCTACACACACACACATACACAGCCCACACACACACACACACACACACACACACATACACAGCCCTCACCTCACCCTGTGCGATATTTCACAACCAACAAATGGCAGTAAAAAAGAGAGAGAACAGCTGAGTTTGTCTTTCGAGCCCATATACCCCCCGCCCCCCGTTTTCCTTGGAGCCTCATAACACATATAACTTTTTATTTGTTATTTTCCTGTTTGTAATTCTGGGGAATCGAAGCACCAAGTTCACAGTTCCATGCCAGTTAGTGTTTACACCCCATCTGGATGGCTTTTTACACTTTAATAGCACCAAGGATTCATGGGCAGCTAGATGAGAATCGCAAACCTGTGATGGAGGGGTCTTTTGTGGGAATATAAATCAGTAGCATGTGTCCAAGCCAGGTCAGAGGTCAAAGGTCAGGGGACTTGTAGCTCACACACAGTACCACACTTGGAAATAGGGTAATGCCATTAGTTAAAACGTATATGAGAGATCAATCAAAATACTCATGTTCTCCCATACGCCAACTCTGGGCCACGAGTGTGTGAGGACCAGCCCCAGCAGGACGGCAGCTGAGCCGGGCTCTGCGCATCTTCAGTACCAGCTTGAGGTTTTTAAATCATTTTTAAGGGAATGGGAAACAAGGCATAGCATTAGCAGTCTGCCGTGGCTGTGGGTCTCGTCTTTCCGTGCACTCTTCTGTGGGTCTCGTCTTTCCGTGCACTCCTCTGTGGGTCTCGTCTTTCCGTGCACTCTTCTGAGGGTCTCGTCTTTCCGTGCACTCTTACGTGGGTCTCGTCTTTCTGTGCACTCCTCAGTGGGTCTCGTCTTTCAGTGCACTCTTACGTGGGTCTCGTCTTTCCGTGCACTCCGCTGTGGGTCTCGTCTTTCTGTGCACTCCTCAGTGGGTCTCGTCTTTCCGTGCACTCTTCTGAGGGTCTCGTCTTTCCGTGCACTCTTACGTGGGTCTCGTCTTTCCGTGCACTCCGCTGTGGGTCTCGTCTTTCCGTGCACTCCTCTGTGGGTCTCGTCTTTCCGTGCACTCTTCTGAGGGTCTCGTCTTTCCGTGCACTCCTCTGTGGGTCTCGTCTTTCCGTGCACTCTTCTGAGGGTCTCGTCTTTCCGTGCACTCTTACGTGGGTCTCGTCTTTCCGTGCACTCCTCAGTGGGTCTCGTCTTTCCGTGCACTCCTCCGTGGGTCTCGTCTTTCCGTGCACTCTTCCGTGGGTCTCGTCTTTCCGTGCACTCTTCCGTGGGTCTCGTCTTTCCGTGCACTCTTCCGTGGGTCTCGTCTTTCCGTGCACTCTTCCGTGGGTCTCGTCTTTCCGTGCACTCTTCCGTGGGTCTCGTCTTTCCGTGCACTCTTCCGTGGGTCTCGTCTTTCCGTGCACTCTTCCGTGGGTCTCGTCTTTCCGTGCACTCATCCGTGGGTCTCGTCTTTCCGTGCACTCTTCCGTGGGTCTCGTCTTTCCGTGCACTCATCCGTGGGTCTCGTCTTTCCGTGCACTCTTCCGTGGGTCTCGTCTTTCCGTGCACTCATCCGTGGGTCTCGTCTTTCCGTGCACTCTTCCGTGGGTCTCGTCTTTCCGTGCACTCATCCGTGGGTCTCGTCTTTCCGTGCACTCTTCCGTGGGTCTTGTCTTTCCATGCACTCTTCCGTGGGTCTCGTCTTTCCGTGGGTTCCGTTGGTTGAAATTGTGTTCTGTATCGATATGCATGGATTATCTGAAGGAATAAAATGTATATTCTATATATTTTCATTCATTATTAGTAGTATGACACAGTGTGACATATTGGTGCATTCCTAATAACTCAGAATTTTGAAAATTTCCAACTTCCTACTCATAAATTACTATAGAACAGCTGAATGGAACTGCGATGCAATTTATGCAAGCGATTGCTGGTGTGTGGTGATTCTCACAGGTGTGCTAGAAAATTAGCACATAGTAAATCATGATGTACGTCTCTTTGGTTTTAGGTAACTATCATTCTCTAAACCCCGAGCCGAAAACCGAAGTGAGCTGGAACCATGCCGTAACCAGTCTCTTCACAGTAGGGATTGGGTACGCCCCGGTTCCTGTAGGCCAGTCGAAAAGCACTAACAGTGAACCTATCTCAATAAGCACTGGGCACCAGGTAGAGGACAAGACATGACAGAGGACAGGACAAATGCAATTATCTCCTAGGGCAATTTACAGATACCAGTTCAACTAACCATATGTTTCTGGACCAATGGAGGAAACCAGACTACCCAGAGAAAACTAACCCAAACTCAAGAAGAACACGCAAACTGGACTCAGAGAAGGGATTCAAGTCCCAGTCCCAGGAGGTGTGAAGATTTCTGCTGTCCATCAGGTCAGTGAGCTCATCCTATATACTATTAACTCCTGATTCAGTCAGCAAGTGAAGAAAAGATGGTGGGCGTATGAAAAGGTGAGATCACTGCTGTCAGTTTCATTGGGCTCTTCATCTGGTGGGCACGCACGGCAGAGCGTTCTAGCGCTTTGTAGACAGCAACCCAGTTTCAGCTGTCAGGGCAGCTGGGAGATGCTATCAGAATCCTGGTGATTTCGCTTTTAACCGTCCATATAATGGGCCGCTGGCAGAACTTTTAAGCAGAGTATTTCTTGTGGGAGTTTAAAGACAGTGTCACCATTATGAGATCCTGATTTCCCACGTTGTTGCATGACGGCTCGAAAATAACGGGATATTTTGATGAATTTTCAACAGCTTTCTAACATTGTTATCACCAGTAAATAAACTGGAACGTTGACTCAATGGTTGTTACTTGCTGCTGCTCCATAGTTAATTCCTTAATATTTGTACATTAATTGCATAAATGCACTGCATTCTGGGATTCTTTTTTCAGACATGTCACATGGCATTTTTTAAGGGCTTGGATTTTTACCCAACAATTTTGAATACATCAAGGTTGCACGGTTCCTCAGTGGATGAGCAACCTGCACTGTTGCCTTCACACCTCCTGCTCTTTGCGTCTGCCTGTTCACCCCCTTGTTAGCACAGGTGTCCTCCTGGTCGTTGGGCTTCTACTCGCAGTCTAAAGACGTACAGTTAGGTGAACTGGAGTCTCTAAATCGCCCGTTATTCCTGAGCGCGTTTATCTATGTGACTGTGTGTCTGCATGTCGGCGTAATGAGGAATAGATGGGTGAATGTAGGCTTTGCATTCACCAGAAAGCCTTTTAGTTTTTATTGTGACGTTGATATTTTTACACATTTTTTCCAAAAAGCATTTAAAAACGATGTATATGTGTATATAAAAGATGTAGAAATTCACCTACTAAAAATTGAGGTGGCATTGGCAAGGGGGGGGTTCAAATGTGATTTTAGAATTTTAGTTGCTGTTAAAATGTGTTAATGTTACATATGACAGCCTGCCGACAACATGGTATGACTTTAGACTCCCTGTCAGCGTGACTCATTAACGCTGTTTGGATGTCCTCTTACTCAGGCACGGCCAATTTATTTCGCTACCAAATTGTGGATGTTAAATTGAGCTAATTACATGCACTTAATACTCTAACTGATCTGAATGATCTGCAATTAACTGACTGTCACCAAACTGAGGACAAGCGAGGAATAAACTGTGTGAAACTTCTGTCTCCAGAGGAAATGAATATCCATCTCCCCTAGAGGGCGCAATTTTCTCTGGTTATTTCGCTTATTTCCCAAATTTGTCTATTGTCCTCCTTTAGGACTTTGAAAACAACTAAGTAGCAGAGATAGATGGTAGATTGTAAGTTTAATTGATTATTGCGATTACATTATTTAATAGTCTGTTTAACCAGTTTTATCTGACATGAAAGGTAATCTTAAAATATTATTACTCATTGTTATTAAATTAGCTCTATCTATCTATCTATCTATCTATCTATCTATCTATCTATCTATCTATACAGAAGCACATTTATCAGAGAAAATTAGGTAAAATAGTTCACTTAGAGTATCTTCACCATCACTCCTTTTAGGGAGTGATTGGTTAAGTTTAAATCTAATTCCACATGAAATATATAGTTAACTAATTGTTTTATTATAGTAATGCTGCTGTGTAACACTGTGGCTCAGCTGATGGTGGTGTCTTCCCCTGCTCCCAAGGTTACATGTCCATGAATGTTTGAAATTTACCACCGGAACCCAGAACGCCCCTCCAATAAGTGTGCTTGTTAAACTGTAAACGTTTTACTTATGCGTGGCGTTGGAGGCAGATTGTTCAAAGACACTGCTTCACTTCAGAACAGCCTGTTGGAATCACGTCTGGCTCATGGTTGGTAGATGACGTGCAATGTTAACACACCCATCCATCCATCCATCATTCAGTTTCTATCCGCTTATCACGATTAGGGTCATGGTGAGCCCGGAGCATCAGCACAGCACAGACACATGGCAAGAATATACCCTGGGCAGGATGCCAGCATTGTAAACATATGTCAATGTAATTAGTAATAAGTGAACAAGACTCATTTAGTATGCGTTTATGCACTGAGGTGAAGGGGGGGGGGGTGCATCCTGAATTAGAAGGGGCTATTCAAACTGTTCGCAGGCGCACTCCACTCTTCCTGTTAGCGGGAGGTTGCAAGGGGCCAAGCATTGTGGCTGAGAACGCTGAGCCGACAGGTGGATGAAGATAATTAAATCAGATGTGGCTCGGAGTTTCTGCTCCAGAGATCAAAGCTGCACTGGGCCCACGGGCATCTGAAAGGACCTGACACAAATGCTTGCTCACACGGCCTGCAGGCAGCACCGGGAGACACGGCCGACTCGGCGACACAGGCGGCTGGGCCCGGAGACAAGATGATGCGCGAAGGTGATGCTTTGTTGTTCCTCCCCCCCTAAGAGCGTGTGCAGATGGCAGGCAAAATGCAGCAGGTAGTCCCCAAAACTCACAGGACTAACTGATAGCATGGGGCAGTGACAGGTCAACCCTTCACCAGCCTGTGTGTGCACCAGCAACCCAAACCTCTGTTAATGAGCAGAACTCCAAACATGCACTGCCCATCTGACATGTATTGTGCATGTTGTCCTTTTTTAAGGCTAGGAAAAATTACTGTACGTCTATTCATATCAGGAGAGAACCACTTTAAGTTAACATGTTAGCTATAAACATGATTGCATGTTCTCAATGAGCCAGACATAAAAAATAAAGCCAAAAAATTATTTAATCTGGATTTTGGACTAAAAGCAAAAAATGGGGATAAGTGCTTAATTAATGTAACAATTAATGTCATAAAGAAACAATGTAGGAAGAAAAGCTCAACAGAGTGTCTTCAAGCCAGTATTTTCAGCAGGACGAGGCAAAAACAGCTACATATGTTTCTAAGCTGTCCAGGACCTTCCAGAGGGATTTAAAAAATAGTGTTGACATTGAAAGACAGCGTTATTTTTTGGTCAGCACAAATGTAATTTTGAGTCATCTTTCACTTTTGGATAGTTTTGTGTATTCAGCTCAACCAGTAAATCTTGCACCGTTATTACAAGGGACCTAATGTAAAGTTTATAGGTAATAGCATTTATCTTAAATAATCATAGCTTAACTGCTCCAGCATAGCCTTTTCTCCTCTTCTTTCATCTCGCAAAGCTCTCTGAATAAGTCAGGTAAAGATCGCCCCCTGGTGGTCAGTAATGAACTATCAACGCTCTGCATGTCTGGGTCATGGAATAATATATTCGGAAATTAAGTTTTGTAGTACGATCCTCTTATAATTGATTATGTCAAATATAATATATCACTTTAAACAGGAGTCTATTTTTACAAACAAAATGTTATTGTGTCCATATAACATTATTATATTTCTCTACCAAATTATCAATGTTAAATTGAGCTATAAAAAAAAATAGAAAATACAAAAAGCTTCTCAAAAAGAAGCCATTCTCACAAAATTCCCAGATCCTCTGTGTGTGTGTGTGTGTGTGTGTGTGTGTGTGTGTGTGTGTGTGTGTGTGTGTGTGTGTGTGTGTGTGTGTGTGTGTGTGTGTGTGTGTGGAGTGATGTGCAGTTTTCTCACTGTGTCATCAAAGCTTTGTCTTGATCCACAAATCCTAGCATTGAAATCTGCTTCACTTTATTATTTCCGGGTTCCCACACTGGATTGGATTAGATTTGAGAGCTCGTGAGTTTCAGACTGCACTGTGTCAGTTTAGATTCGACCATGACTTTAGTAATCTTGTCGGTGACAACCCCTGTGTAATCTGTTTAAGTCCCAACCGGATTGTCTTGTCTGAACTGGGCTTCTAAAACACTGAAAGAGAGGGTGAGGACCTCACTCCCAGCCAAGCCTTCTGCGGCACTAATAAATATTTCATCCAGTGATTCAGAAAAACTTCTTAACTGCTTAGATTTATGTTTATTGTATACATGAGGCCATGAAGGAAAACTGTATCTTTTGTAAGATAAGGATGCGTTTCATTTGTAAGATCAGCTTCAGAGTAGCAGTGAAGACCTTTCCACTCACCTTAATGAAGCAGGATAGAACAGACACTGGAGTGAAGGATGACCATGCGAAGATAAAAGCATTTGTCATTAGAAAAAAAAAACACAGGGAATTGTCTTTGTTGGCAACAATGTAATGAACATTATTGTAGTGATTTATATGTGGATCTCCTATTAATTAACCTAGCAATCATCCTACAGTTTTGCCAGATACATCCATTCATTTGTCTTCTAGCCAGTTATCCTGAAGAGGAGCATAAGGGGGCTTGGGGCCTATCCCAGGAAGCACAGGGCACATGGGTGGGGTACCCCCTGTATGGGATGCCAGTCCATCACAGGGCACATGGGAGGGGTATCCCCTGGGTGCAGTGCCAGGCCACTGAAAGGCACATATATGTAACACTGTGACACAGTGCATCATGGCGATTTAGAGATGCCACTTTCACACAAAGAGTGGTGGTGTTTTTCTGTTAGCTGTTCAGTTTGAACGCATCTTCTAGACTATTATCCATAATTACAACTAGTCTTTGAATTTGTGATGTAGATTGGTCCTGTCACATCGGGACCTGGACCACGCCTCACAGCGGACGCAACCCGGAAGGGAACCGCCGCTTTTAGTTAAAAGGACGGTCCTGGACCAGCAGACTTTGCGAAGTATTGTTGCCATTGTTTACATGTGCCTTGCTGAGCGTTTGATCGTCTATTGTCTCTCTCTCCTGCCCCGCGTATCCTGCCTGCCCTGTCCTCCTTGCCTGTCCTGCCTGCCCGTCCCGGACCTCCTGTCATCCTTCCTCCTGCCTGTTCCTGCCTCCTGTCCTGCCCTGCCCCGTGTCCGGTGTGATCGTGTAGGACTGATCCCCTTGGCTTATGACCCTTCTGCTCCATCCCCGACTACGTCTCCAGTGCTGCCCTTTGGATTTGGTGTTTATCGGTGTCATAATAAACCGGGTGTTTCCCGCATTCTGGGTCCCGACTCTTGTGTCCTGCCTGATCGTGACAGGTACTTTTTTGGTTTCGTTTATACAATGTAATTTTTGATTTTTTTCCCCAGGTAAATGTTCTAATATATTTACTAATTGCTCAAAACAAATGAGCTAGCTAAGCTTAATATGTCTTATTTGCGAGCGACACATCTGTCCACTTGACGTCAGGTTATTGAAGCTGGGGATCAAGAGCATTTCATTGAAAAGTTTTACGGCTGATTGGATAGCTCTCAACTCTCTGACCAAAGCTGCGTTATTGAAACTGCCATTTATTTGGCCTGTTTAATCTAGTTGGAAAATTAAATAGTTCATTAGTTGGTCATTAACTTAACAAAGCACTGGCAGGATGTCCTGGTCTTTGATGTTTTTTGTCCCTGAAATGTAATTTGTGAAGCCTGAAGCTTGAGTTTATGCTCGCTATGCTACAGCCAATTTACTCTCTATTCACAATAGAAGTCCTTTATTGTGCAAGACCTTGACCAGTTTCATTAATGCACTTGAAAGTGTTTCACCACACGGCTGCCGTTTACAGCCCGCCTTTCCCATCCAGGAGCTACGAAAGCTGGTTCTCACAACCCAGCTGGCCTGGAGTCACCAAAGGTACAGGAGAAAGAGTTCTTCCCTCCATTTGACAGTGAAAGACAGAGATCTAACTGGCCTTAGCTAAAAAGAACCCAGATTTCTTTTCATCTTCTTTTAAAATACAATGATGCATAAAAGGTCTTGCGTCTCCTGGTTGAAAATTTCAGATGTCATTTTTGATCAGGCTAATGCTTTGATCCAAATCATGCAAGGACAGGAACCTTGGTGGCACTGTAGTAATGTGAAGCCACCTTAAGTGACTAGTAGCTCTCGGTTGGATTACAGACATACTTCGTTCACTATTACATCATCTGTTACATTAACAGTCAGCCATCATTGCAGTAAACACCAAGAATAGTTAGGTTGTGTGTTCTTACCTAGCGGGAACTGAAGATAAGTCCTGTGCAACAACTGTTCCATTAAAAATCCGCTTGTCTGTGTAGAATCAAGTATTTAGGATTTGAAAATATCTTGAATGGCGTGATCAGTCAGTTATCTGATAAGATGAAATGTGAAAAAGAAGCTTGATGAGACAGAGCAGGTGGCACTCGTGAAGGTAAAAGGGTGAATGAAACAGGACCCAACTTTAAAGAGGAGTGGGACATCGGAGTTCCTTTCTTACTTTCTTTTTTTTAAAACTTATGAAACGATAAATAAAAATAGGCTTTTTTCTGTTGTAGATGTGGCGAGGACAGAAATGATATAAAAAAAATAAACACACACACACACACACGCACGCACGGTGGTGGCATTCCAGAAGGGACAGAAAGTGTCAGAGCTGCTGAGGGCTCGGACGGAACATGTGCCGGTTCTAACCGCGGGAGGCGTACAGCCTAAGTACATTTCGGGAAGGTGCCCATTTCCACACGGCGTCCGCAAACATCCGCCGGCGGAAAAGAAAAACAAAAAACAAAAACAAAAAAAAGGGTAAAATATTAACTGCTGGATAGAGGTGTCTGCGGAGCAAGAAAATACAATAAAATAATGAGATCATGCTAGTAAACTGTTGGGAGGGGTGGGGGGGGGATGTACATAATATATATCTCAAAAAAAAAATCAAAGGGAACAGCTGAAGATGGTTGAGGCGAGACCAACATGCAGCCATTTGCAGGGCCGGGCTGCAGTCAGACGCGAGGGGAAGGTCTGTCTGCTTACAGAGACACAGCGGGACCAAATAATACAAATGAGATGTTAATATATTACAGAAGGCAGCGCAAAAGGACGTGAAGCGTTCATGCTCTGAAGCACAAAACCCCACTTAAAAAATAGAAAAAAAACAACAAGCTGGCAAAAGAGCTTTTAGGAGAGAGAAAAAAAACAGCATCGCAAACCCCCATATCCACACATTTCAAATGAGCTTTCAAAATTCTCATAATGATGAATTTACTCACGGTATTAATTATAAACACTCTGCCCCCTTCCCCATAATAAAATAAACAGCCCTATTTGATCAGTGAGTCCAGCTGGGATTTTTTACAACAAATGAAAGACTGAGCAGCTGGGAATCGCATTAATGATGATGTCAGTCGCTAAAAATATTTTTGATTTTAACTACAATAACAAACACGATTCCTGAACTGCCTATTAAACAATATATATATATATATATATATATATATAATGAATTGTCTAAATACACATTTAAAAGTAAAACTCAATATTATGAGGACAGAGGGCCTAAAGCGTTAATTAATCAGAAAGCGCGTTACGTAACATCACACTCTTAGCTGATAGCTGTGGTCGCATAGTACGCTACATTGAGGCTGAGGTTCAGCGCCATGAACAGAACGTTCTCCACCTTTCCGCCTCCTGCAATATTTATATAAAGGCGAATTTGCACTTCAAGGTGACGCCAGGCATAGATTTCGTCATGTGTGTAGAAGGGTTTCAGAAAGAACAGCTCCCCCTCGGCACCTCCCCACCCCACCGAACATGACTCTGTGTGACTCTGCATCACTCAGAGTCCGATCCCCCGGAACTGCCTCCGCCCCAGGGTGTCTTCATAACCCATGAATTCATAGCGCCGCGTGTGTAACGTGTGGACAGCTATGTCTCCGTGAAGCACACATGATGAAGAGGGAGGACCCCTACGCGGCAAGCGGCCAACGCACATCACCTTACGGGCTCTTGAAGTCCTCGATAAAAATAAAGTGTAAATTAAGCAAACAAACAAAAAAAACATCACGTTTCTCGCACCACCAGCCTCTCCCTGCAACACATACATATTCCACACAACCTGTCAGCTACAAATCACATGGACAGATTACATTACAGACCAAAGAGTAATTGCTTCACCCATAATGCTCATCGTAATACTTAGAGTGCTGTACTCCCATACGGCACTTATCGCTGTTATGTTCAGTGCCAGTGTTTGTGACTAAACTCTGCCTGACATTCCTCTTTAATTATGATGAAACCCCAACTATTCCTGCGAGCACATCATTAGACAGGATGCATTCCTTGCTGTCAGAGACAGAGCAAGGGAATCACTGTAATAGATTACAAGGCGATGCTTTATGGCTCTTTATTACAGATTTATGTGTCACATTAAATTAAACTGGCGTTCTGAGCATCAACCGAAGGCACATTTCATATAATATTTGCATACTTACACAACAGACAGCGAACTGAGACTGTATTTGTATATAATTAGCAGTACACTTGCAATAAGACAGCACCATTTTTCAGATTGGGTGTTTGATAGTGCAGAGTGGTCTTCCAGGTGGGCCACAAGGTTCAGAATATTATATAGTATTTGAGGTTCAGGAATAGCAGTCCATGCTTGGTCCAGCCCAGGCTCATCTGTGTTATACTGACATCTTGTGACTTCTTTGGGTAACCGGGATGTGAGTAGACCCTCAGACCACAGCAGGGCTTTTTATATAGCACATTTTATCAAACTTTATTTATAAAAAACAGGCAAGTCAATTTGATTATTTGATTTTTCATTGCTACATGTGTCACACACAATGCATATTGTGTATTCACATTTGCATAAATTTCAATTTACAAAATTGCTTCCCCGGGCCGCACAGAGAACACGATGGGAAAATTCTGAATGTGTTACTGGGTCCTTGAAGTAAACAGACTGGAAATGGGAAATTCAGAGACACCAGTTCACCCAAATACTGACATCCCATCCATGCTGGTCCCTACTCTGCCTGGGGTAGTACTCTGCCAGTACTCAACTGGTTGATTGAAACAAAATGGTTTGGATTTTTACTTTCTGCACCTGAAAGGTCCGCCTCCGAGGCCATAGGGAAAGCCAGTGTTCTATCGCATCTCCCAAAATAAAGCAGTATCTTTCATAATGGCTGAAAAGCTAATGTATGAATAAGTAGGTGAAGGAATATGAAAGGTACAGAGTGCAAGGCTTTTAAATACTGAGAAAATGTTCATTTACTGGGTGCATTACAAGAAACAATGAATCATCGACACAGTAGCTGTGTTCCAGTAAACAGACCAAAATTCCACTTACCAGAAATCCTGTCATGCCATTTCAAAGTCCAAAAAAATCAATCTCGGAAAACAAAGGTTTGTTCAAGAACTAATCAGTTTGCAGACTATACATACTTATCTCTGATATTTACCGCGTCTCGTTTAGTTACTAGGTGCTTCCTGAATCAATAATATTTGTGATCCTGAATGAATCATTATTTTTGGCCCACTGAAGTTGTGTCACTGACAGGGAAGGATTTGGGCTTGGTCTTCTGTTGACATCTGTCTTCTCGTTTTTGCACTAGGCGTCTGTGTATCTGTAGTGCTCTATGCCATAGACCTTGATTTGATACTAAGTCAGTTAAACAGATCAAAGTCTCACCTTGTCTGATTTAAAGTTTTTACACTCGGTTAATTTGTTTTCTAAACTGTGCCTATAGTTTCTTGAGCAGTGACAATAAATAGTAAAATTTTTATGGCCGATATCCATCCGCCCATTTTCTGTGCTTCCTTGTCCTATGCAGGGCACAGGAGTCCGAAACCAGTCCCCCAAGCTACCAACATGGGCGATATCAGGATTCTAAAACCGTTGTTGTTTGTCTAGGAAGGAGTGGCCAATCGTATCCAGAAAGGGCCAGTGTGTGTGTCGGTTTTCGCTGCAGCTGCCTAATTAGGTTACTAATTAGAGGACTGATTGGCTGAAGGGTCCTCACACCTGGGTTTGAACAGCCGACCTAAAGGTTACCCCAAAAACCTGCATACACACCGGCCCTTAGTGGATTGGAATTGGCCAATGCTGGCCTAGGAATATTGTACTGTAGAAAAGAAAATTGAGTTAATTTGGTCTGCATTGTGACTAAAACTTGAAGAGTGCAAAACTTTGAATCAATTTGAACAATACAGGTCCTTGTTTTTGTGAAAAGTTAAGTCTTTCCCATCCTCACGGTACGATGCCTCATCAGGGAGAGGCGGCCGGCGGCAATGACACGGCTTCAAACTGGCCGGAAGAATCCAGGGCGAAAACCATGTCAATACCATCTCCAAGAAAACCAGCGTGAACAGTGAAGCGGTGCCACATGACGGGGGCCTCAGGTTGGAATGTGCTCAGTATGCTGGCGTTTATGGTGCCCGGATCTGCGCCTTTAAAACATCCAATTACTGGTGCAACCGTGCCAAAAAAAACAAAGACATCAGAGTCTGCAGAGGGAGGATCACCACCAAGACGTGGGGTTTATGGAGTGAGAGGCAAGGGAAGCTGGATGTGGTGGAGCTGGAAATGGATCACTTACAGTACATGCCATATTCTTATTATTCTAATATTACGCTTATATGGACTACATTAGGATACTTTCAGTCAAGCAAACAGACCATTCGCCATTCAGGAAATGGACAACAATGAAAAAATGTTCTGACTTTCACAGTCAAGAAGGACTTTGCAAATACTGAAATCAGTTCAATTTTTTATGACAATTACAGCCTTATTCCCCAGCAAGTGAAGCATCACAAAGAAGAAATCACAAAGACTTATGACCAGAGGTGGACATTCAGGTCCAGAAAGTAAAAATCCAAACCCGGATTTTGTTTCAACCAAGCAGTTGAGTATGAAGAGTCACAGTCATAGAGTACTCAGCTGGTTGGTTGAAACAAAATCCTGGTTTGGATTTTTACTTTCTGGACCTGAAATGTCCGCCTCTGTTTATGACTAAGTCATGACCAGGCTGAAATAGACAGGAAATGCAAACAAGATTCCTGGTGATTGTAAACTAGAAGCAGAAAACGTGAAGGTGAGACAAACGGTGTGGACTCAGCATAATGAGAGACGCTGGACTGGAAGACGACAAGGGTGGACACATATATATCGTTAAAGAAGAGAGAGAAAAGATGGAGCATAAGGATCTGCAGTTAAATGTAGATGTTGAAAGTTATGGAAGCTTTTGCCTGCTTGAAACGATCAATAACAACAAAGGGTCCAGGAGTGGAGATGTCGCAGTCTGGCTGGGAGCAACGAGGAAAAAAAAGTCAAATGTATCAAAAATACTGACATCTCTAAGAACAAAGATCAAAACTCCACAGAATATGGTATTTCGGTGACTCTTCATGGATGTGAAAGCTGGACAATGAAGAAACAGGACTCCTTTGAACTTTGGTGTTGGCTAAGACTTTTAAGAAGACCGTGGACAGCAGGACAGACAAATGGTTTCTAGAACACATCAAGCCTGAACTTTCACTTTAATGACAAATAACCAGAAGGTGTCTTATTTTGGGCATCTTATGAGAGGACCCAGTGCACTGGAATACATCATAAAAGTTAGAGGTAAAATAGGACTCGGACTACCAGCAACAAGGTGCATGCACTCGATTGTCAGAACAATAACCCTGGCTTTTGAAAGCCCAACGACCTCAAAAGAAGACAATGTTCTGGAGAAACGCCATATATAGCCACTAGGAGTCAACATCAACTTAATGGCAACAAATGATAATTAGCTCATACCAATTTAAAATTTAATATTTTTTTCAGAGAAGATAATTCCTTCTTAAATTGTGCTCTCGTTCAGCACTATGTCACAAGGAAATATTATTTATATTTTAAAATAGTAAATAGCAATAAAATCCATCCATCCATTTCATTCTGACTTATCTAGTCCAGGGTCATGGAGAGCCTGCAATCTACTGTATGTCATGATGCAGAAGACTCAGATGGGACGCCAGGCCATTGTAAAACCGGCATGAGAATTTCTTAGCGGGCTGTACGACTGTAATGCATGTCACTATGATTGCTAGAAGAACTAAAATAACAGATACATCGTCTTTTTGTTCTTTTTATTGCTTTTAAAGTAACAAATGGTAATAGTGTGAATCAAACTTTACAGAATAATATAATAGATTTTAATATATTAAAATCAATACACATTATGTGCATCGGTGCACACAGAGTAGAGCAGTAAGCTGTGCAGGGAAATAACGTTTTAGTAATAAACAGATCATTCCTTCATTTTTGGTGATATTTAAAGTTGTTAGAACAAAGACTAAGTACACATCTTTATTTCTGATGGAAGCTTTTTGGAATACAGGTTATATTGAATACCGGATGGTTCTAGAAAGAAAAGAAAAAATATAAATGTTTTTGTGTATTAAGTATCACATATAATGTATTGTCATTGGGGTGCATAATATAAGCAAAAATGAGTGATTTGCAAAACGTATTGATCGCATACATGTATTTTGGCTGAGTCTGGTGGGCCTTACCTTGAAAGCACTCGGGAATGGCTGCAGTGCCATCGACGCACTGCATGGGCACTGGATAACCGCAGTTCTTTTCCTCGTTTTTGCAGTACACGGCTAATCGCTCACCGTGCAGTATTTTGTTCGGTTTCAAGTCCTCGATCCATATTTTCCTTCCGTCGTAAAATATCCGGCCTCGTGTAATGCCAATTCTGCAAGGGGCTGAAATAGAACAGGACTTCCGGTACATTTTTATTTCTTGTGTAAGGTGTAATATTACCCGCAACTCAATCATAGAGCTTATTTTTTCATACAGTCATTGAATTATTCAGGTTGTGCTCCATTTGCCAAGTCTGCTTTCCTGCATGCCGCGTAATGACCACCTAACCTTACCTCTGCAAACGGGTAGGGAGGACCATTTTCCCGTTTTTTCGCACTCGATTTCCGTGGGTCCATCGAGGATGTAGTCTATGTTGCAGCCATATTTTACTCTTTCTTTATAGCCGTGCTCCTTCATTATTGCGAAGGAAATGAATCCGTTATCGAGTCTGGGTGGCACTGGACATGTAACAACTGAAAAAGCGAGGGACAAGGGAACGAGGGGACATTACAAGGAACACGGGTGGGCGGGTCATGACCACTGCAGTTGCATAAGCTCTGTTCATACTATGTTTAAATAAAAAAGACAAGGAAAAAGAATTGTTCGATGGATGGATGGATGGATGGATGGATTGATAGGTACATGCATGCATGCATGCATAGACAGATGGAAATGTGACGCTCATTAATGTGCTCTATACAGTAGTATAGTGAGTAGGTCACCTAGTGCTTAAAAAGCTAAACTGGGGTCTTGATGAAGCTCCCATTGACCCTGCAGGATCCTCTCGCAGTACTGCATGGGGCTGGGGCCCCATCTCACCCACCTTACAATCCACTGGAGGTCATGCGATCACGCATGTCACTGTACTTACGGTGGCATTCTGGCATTTCAGTCCAGTTCCCACTGGCAGTGCAGGAGCCTCTCACATTGCCTAAGAGTGCAAACGGCGGCATACACTCGTAGGTCACGCCGTCGCCAAACACCGTAGTGTTGCCTTGGAATGGCTTGGAATAGATGATTTTGCCGTGCTTTGGTATCTCTGGCAGACCACAGGTTACAGCTGGTTTGGGTAGGGGAACAGTTGGTGAAGATGGAAAAGTCACTCAGAATTGGCAGGTGCTGTAGCTGTTATTTGTACAGTAAGACACCGATTCTCAGCGCAAACTGTATTTTCACATATTTGTAGAATCAAACTTAAATTTGAGGCTTTGTTGAGTTGTTGGCTTTATTGATCGCCGCACGCATACAGTATGTAACCTGTTGAAGGTGGAGGTTCTTACCTTCACAGAAAGGCGGGGGTTCGCTCCATGTACCATCTGCCAAACACTCACTCATGTTAGCTCCGTGCTGAACGTACCTGCGACACGTAACATGCTTTTCATGCTGGAAGATCTCATGTCAACTATGATGAGTGTTAACAAACTGCACATGCATACCATGTATACTGATTTGGTTTGGAAAGTCCCGTTGATTGCGGAGTAAGGAGCTCACTACCAACCTAATTTCCTGATCAGGAGAATGACATGGGAGAAGCCCAAGAATTCAGTAGAATGTTGATAAATGTCAAATTGGTTTCTAGTGCTGTGTTTATTGTTTGCTGTCGTTATGGCATGCCGATGATTATTGTAGGCTGACATAACACATTGTGTCCATTGAATGTGTCCCTTACCCATCATGGCATGTGTAGTTAATAATGCTCCTGAATTTGATGTCAGTCACTTCAACATCTCCATGCTGCAGACGTTCAGGCACAGAACACCACTTGGCTGCATGAAGAAATATCAGATTTTTTGTAAGCAGGACAGTACATAACAGTAATACTTTTTGTTGTGCATGGAGAGCAATAAGGGTCTCACGTTCACACTTGAGTGTGGGGTTGGTCCATTTCCCACTGGCAGTGCAGATGACTCTTCGTGAGCCTTTACTGGGTGTATGTCCGGGCTTACAGGACAGGAACACCTCTGCCCCAACTTCATACACTCGCTGAAAACCAGCTGGGTCCATCTCATCGCTTAAAGGGGGCCGGCCACACACTGCAAGCACATTGAAGCACATGTTTCTAAAGAACATCCAGACGTTTTCGTTCCCTTTAAGCTGTGCCAAAATTTTTCATACACCACAAGAATTCATTCATCAATTTGTGCAGTTCAACAATTAAGAGCAAAATTACTTTGGTTTGCACAAGTAATGATGGCTAAAATACACTCATGGTAACAGAAAAAATAAAGTCAGAACATTAAATATATAACTCAGGACAGAAATGTCTGCTTGCTCCCTTGTGCTACATCTCTGACAAGAGACTGTGATTCTGAATGGTAAATGCTAACTGCTAAAGGGTACCTTTTCCTGCGTCCGCCGGCATGTACGTGGAGAGCTGACATAGCAGCAACAAAAGAAGGTTCCGGAGCATCTCTGTGTGAGGTACAGCGGACACTTTCCTCATAAAACAGCGAGTAAGGACATACATAAGAGCTCATATCAGCTCAGTGTCTGTAGAGCTGTGCTGAGTATACAGAGATAACAGCTAATGATGTCACAGAATTAGGCAACATTTGAAAGCCCTGATCCAAACAAGGGATTCTGCAAAATGTCAGCCTTCGCAAGATGGACGTTGTGATTCACCAACTGCAATATACATTTTTGTCATGCATACTGACGAATTGGAGTATGGGGTTTGGTTTTAAATCACACTCTTCTTGCCTGTAATTTAGCAGTCCAGCTTGATTGAGAGGAACATGTCACAAGGAATTATTTAATTATATACGCATGTTCATTGCACACGCAGATGTGAGCAGGCCTTTATGTAGTGAAAACAGAGCAAACAGTACATGACAGGAAGTTCAAGTAATACACTCTTGCCGTTAAAATAAATCATTACTGGAGCTTTGTGTGATTATACAGAGAGAAAAATTTCCACCTATAAAAATCCCAGTGTGATATTAGTTTATCTCACTTGTAAAAGTCCAGGGTCCAAAAAGGAGCATATTTACTCACAGTTCAAAGGCAACTTTCAATAAATACAACTGAAGCAACACACTTTTGATATATTTGTTTAGTAATAAAAATATACCTGGAACATAAATGAAGAGGAAAACATCAGAAGTATGAACAACATTAAATATATTTAGTTATGGAATTTACAGTGTAAGCTTTCCTGTTTAGGTCCAAGCCAGGAGAACAGTTCCTGTACTTAGCAAATTATTATTTAAAAACGTTTTTTTATGCCTATATATGTAATAGCAGAAATTTAAACATTCTAAATCCAGGAAATGTAAACTGTTACATAAGGGTCAACCTCTCGTTTGATCTTAATTTAATTTTAGTGTTATCCACCAATGGTTTTTGTTTAAATGTTATACATGATATATGAATGTGTTTGATGCGAAAGCAACACATTAATCATTTTTAGCTTGTCTTTGTTGGTTCTGCCTATCGGTGAGTATGATCTTCTCAGAGTGGGGCCACTAATCTCATCACATTGATCATATCCCAGTTACTCTGAGAAGGACAGTGAGTTCCTCTTAGCTGCATGAGAAACACTGGTCATCATAATAGATTGCATTGTTACCGGTCTTTGTCTTTTCAGGGTGTGATATGACTATTATGCTGCATGAATGAATTGTGACATCTTTGACCTAAGTATTCATTTCATTATTAATATTTTTGTCCTTTTATCTTTAATGTTGTACTATTATTACTCGAATCATTCTTACTTTTTTTTTCTTTAACTTGACTTCTGTTCTCCTTCCAGAACCTGGAATCAATTTGGGTATTGGACCTCGGTCAATGCCCAAACACAGACAAGGCATTTGAATGTTTTTTTTTGACTGTTTTCTGCGCTGTATGAAGAGATAGCCTTATCACGCAGTCTGAATCACAAGCCCTGAACGGAATCAGCTGGAGGCCACAGAGAGGGCTGAGCTCACACACCTGTGGTGGAAATCAAATTAACAGCACCTATATGCACAAAAGGGCATTGTTAGCAGGCAGCCGACTGTAAGTAAACTGCAGCAGAAGTTTTGAACAATTACACACAAGCTTGGCCATAAACTGGAGATCTGGTTGGGGGCGGTGGGGGGGGGGGGGGGTTTGGCAGAGAAACTGAAAGCTTCCTGCATTGTTTTGAAAAAATGGGACACCTCCATTCCTCGCCTCTTTGAGATCTCCCCTCTCTGTTTCATTCCTACACCAAAGTGCTATACATCTAATCACAAATCAGTGATCAACGTATACTGTACACACAAACCAACAGCTTGATGTCATGCTGCATCACCTGGACAATCAGTCTCTGGTTCAGTGGCTGCATTCCAGGTTAAGTCTTGTGAACCCCCTTGACTGAAATTTGCCCTAGTGTACTCTCTGTACACTAATGATGACACTTCCAGAAACCCGACTGTCAAAATGCTAAATTTTACAGATGACACCACCCTTGGTGATGAGACGGTAATGAGGAAACGTGGTGAAAGGAGACAGACTGTCTTGCAACCTGGTGCACCAACTATAACCTGGAGCTCAACACCTTCAAAACAGTGGAAATAATAACTGACTTTTGCAAATCCCCCTCCTTTGCATCTCTCCTGCTAAAAATCAATGGTGCAGCCATCAAGGTGGAGGAGTCCTTCAAATTATGGGCACCGCCATCCCCTACACATTCAAATGGGAGGAGAATGTGACAACCGCAAGGAAGAAAGCACTGCTGCGCATATATTTCTTGAAACGACCGAGGGGGGGAAGACCCACTGTCACCTGACTCATTCCGGTACATATGCGTAGAACCATTATTGGAAGCAGAGCCTCATCCTCCGTCACTGTCTGTCGTGGCACTGCATCTGCCTGCTTCAAAGGCGAAACTCAGCACGTTATCAAATCCGCAGAGTAAGCCATTAGCTTGCAGACTCCCCTCCACCGAACAACCAGAACAATTCTAGAGTAAGGAAGAGTGTTGACAAGCTTGTTGCTGACCCTCTCCCTACCCAGGACACCACCTGTTCCAAGGACTCACTTCAGGAAATTGCTACAGATAAATCAAAACCAGAACAAACAAAAATTTGGACAGCTTCTCTCCCAGAGTTCCTGTCTTCCTGATAACCCCAAAACAATTACTTTCTACATGCTTCCTGCCAATTATTAGATACTCCTGGAATGCTCTTATTGCTGAAACTAGAATTCACGCATTATTACTCGCGATCAGCTTGTTTACATTGCTGATATTGCATTACAAATTCATCCTTTATCCAGTTACGCATTGTGCATGTTTCATTCCCTGTCAAATGTATAAATTCCCAATGTAGTCAGCAAGTAAACCTGACTCTGAGATAGTATCTTTTGTCAGCTCCAGGGCATGTATGACAGACAGTGGAAAACAATACTGTAATAATTAAGTTATAAACAGCATCACATTTTAGAACAGAAGGCAATTAAGATGGTGCCATTTTAAAAATGACCATGAAAATCCAAACAAGAACGGACAAAAAAAAAAAAACTCCACTTAATGATTTAGGGGGGAAATTACCTTTGATGTCTTAGGCTCAGCTCCTGACTAAGCTAAAATTAACTTAACTATGATTTCTTTTGTCTGCAAACCCTTGGCACCAAAAAAGGAATGTGAATTAATCAATGCAACAAATGAATTTCCTCATGAAAACATCTACCCATCCTCACTTATATACACACATGCCAGTTTTTTTAGGTACACCTGCTCAGTAATGTAAATAACCTTTGCCTCCACACAGTGAGTCAAGTATCTGCAGCCGAATACAAACAGCAGGCGCACAGACAGGGGCAAGAGGTCCAACGCACTGTTCAGCTGAGCATCAGAAAGGCTCAGATAGCTGATCCAATTGATTTTGAACCAGGTGTGATTGCTGATGCCAGATGTGGTTGTTCCATAATCTCAGAAACTGCCATCATCCTGGAATTTTCGCACACTATCATGTGTACACTTTACAGAGAGGGGCGTGAGCCACAAAAATCACCCAGTAAATGCATTTCTGTGCCTGAGAACACCCCGTTAATGAGTGAGGTCACAGGAGAACAGCCAGGCGCGTGGAAGCCAGTCGACACAGTTGGTGGGACTATTGCTTGACACCTTTAGCGTTAGGGGTTTGAATACCACCGCTGTTCTGGGCAAGATCCAGGCTAACTGTATTCAGGCGGAAACAACAATGCGTTGACGGGAGGGGGCGCAAAAATATCGTCTGCTTCGTGTTCTGCAAAGGCTAAATCCAGCCGTGTGTGTGTGTGTGCAATTTCTCCTCATGTCACAAGGGATTTCTGCAGTCCAAAGACATCCAGTATGGATAATTAGTGCTGATAAGGTGTCCGTAGAGTATGACTGAGTGTTCCCTGCCATAGACTCTCATCCTGACCCCCCCCCCCCCCCCCCCCCCGTAACCCTAAACAGCATAAAGGGTTGGAAGGTTTAGAGGGTGGATGAAAAAAAACTAAAAATAGACATTTTAAGGAGAAACTTTAAGGAGTCCCTGATAATAGGAATCAACACTGGTAGTAAACATGGGCAGATTGAGAAACATTATAACAAATTAGTAATTCGTGTTTATGACAGAAGGAATATTAAAACATATAAGTTTTATGTAAGGCATTTTCAACTTAATATTTTTTTCGCCATCGAAAAAAACTCGACATCGTTCTTATACTTAACCACCAGGCGTCGCTATGAGGCTACTGGAAAATTAGGCAGGACCGCGTGTGCATTGGTTTGTGTTCAACTTCTGTCAACAATACATAGCAGTTTTATAAACTGTTCTACATTTAAAAAAAAATAATTCAGTTCAACAAGCAAGAATAATGGCTTCTGGGTGATTAACGACGTCTAAGGATAAATCGTTGCATTACTTATCTACATGAATACATGCCTTGTCTGGCATGAGAAATATACTCTTTCTTTACCGTGGTTCTCTAAAACCAGAACCAGGGAGTAATCCGGCGTTCTGTGGAGAGGAAAATGCAGAAGTACGGATTTGGTGAATGATGGTTAGACTCTGTAGCTGCGGCTCTATTTGCTGTTACGCGCTTCTTCCATAGGGTGGCGCACGTGTCCTCCGGGTTCCATCAGGGACCGACCGTATCCCTCCCACGGGAGAAGCGGTGGCGCTGACGTCACCCGGAGTGAAAGGAGGAAGCCGCGCGCGCGCTCCTGGTGAGCTGTCATTAACTAGTTGTAGCTCCAGCGAAAGGGGGGAAACCCTCTGACACAAACTCGGCAGCTTCAACCAGCAGCCCCCGCTGAGCCGATAACTAACAAACAAAAAGACAAGACAGTGTAAAGAAGAGTTACTAAGCGGGACAGAAGGCTGTAACGACTGCCATGGCTGATGTTATACATACGGACGATTCGTCTTCATCGGACGTCGCCAACCGGTTCGCCCGTAAAGGCGCTCTGAGGCAGAAAAACGTTCACGAAGTTAAGAACCACAAGTTCATTGCTCGCTTCTTCAAGCAGCCGACCTTCTGCAGTCATTGCACCGATTTTATCTGGTAAGTGCGTTTGTAAAGCCTTTACTTTATTCATTTAACAAACGTGGGCGGTTTTTCTTCACCTTCTTCAAACCGTTTCACTTTACCCATTTCAAAGTGCATTAAGTGACGGTGCTGAACTTCCGTGACACTTTTGTCCCCCTCCTTTTTATAAAATCAGTATGGAAAGTAACTTTTTTGTTTTTGTTGTCTTCCTGTTGCACGGCAAACTTTCGTCGATAAGCAGAATAGCGACGCACTCGCACATCCCGAAGCTGGGATGTTTATCCCCAGTAAGGAGACCCATCCGGAGTGGGGGGAAGCCTGTCTGCTTCAACGCCGGGGTTGAAGCGGCTCCCTGGCTGTGGGGAAAGCGCTGACAGATCTGCAAAAGTGTCGCCTAACTAATCTGGGAAAATCCGAGATGAGCGCCTGCACTGGGGGCCCCGTTACACTCCTCCGGTAGACGCTGAGCGGATGCGTTCGTCTCGGATAAAGTGGGATGTCTATTCGCTGGATGCTTCCCTAAGCACGGCTTTACTTCAGTACAGGCCAATAAATATTTGGGAAATAGACGAGCGGTGGGAGATCTCTGCCAGATGCCTGTGGTTTTGACGAGCTTTCTTTAACTGCTGAGGTATTTAATAGACGTACAACTGTAAGAAGGTATGTCGTTAAGTTTGCAGCGTCTGTTTGCAGTTCCTTGCATTTATAATGTTACTGAGTGTACTTGCATGGCATGGCAGCGAGGAGTTGCGATTGGCCGCCTCGGTAGGTGATGCACCTCTCCTCCCCACGGATCTCTCGCAAATTATGTGTGATCATTAGTTTCCTGTTAACTTAACAGCCGCGGGTAAACATGGGAATGCAGTGGGCTGCCCAAGGTTTTTTTTTTCTTTTTTTTTTTTTCCTTTTTTTTTGTTAGAAAAGCAGAATCTTAGTAGACCTTGTACAGTACAGAACACCACGGAACAATGTACTTTCATCACCAGTTACTTGGCACTCAAGTAATAAAGGTGTAATTCACTGGGGAGTAGGGGTCTCCTTGAATTAACTTTCGACAACATATCTGCAGTGAACATGTTGCTTTTCCCTGACCCTCAAGCTGGCAAAGCCTCATCCAAAGGTTGCTGGTTGAAGACAGCCTTAGCAGAATAGTTACATGTCCACGGGCACCTTGAGGGAGCCTCTTTACCCCCAGTTCACTGTGATCCCCAAGTGTCCTGGAGAGCAGGATGAGGGAAAGGAATTTCCCCACAGGGATCAATAAAGTATTGCTATTCTATTCTACGTATTCAAAGCATGAACCTCGATAGAAGTATGAGGCATTAAAGAGTGTTATCCATGTCATGTGGGGCACTGACCTTGCGACATTCAAGGGGCAGCCTGTGTGCCTGTAATCACAAGGTCGCCGGTTCAAACCCAGCCTCAGCACGTCTGTGGGTCCTTGAACAAGACCCTTAACCCCCAGCTCCCTGGGCGCCGCTATGGGTGGCTGCCATCCGTGGACAACTTACTCCACAAAGAACAAGTTGAGGGAGGCGTAAAGACAATTTTTCCATGGGGATTAATAAAGTATCGATTATTATTATTATTCGTTCAACAAGTGGAAAATTATAGAGCAGGATTGTTCAGTCTTTCAAAGTCATTCAATGTATCTTTGGTGATTAAATGTATTTAGGTGTGTTCTGCATCTTTTGACCACAATCTACTGAAAGTGTGTCTCGCAGTGTAAAAGATCCAGTATACTATAC
Organism: Paramormyrops kingsleyae; assembly: GCF_048594095.1. NCBI lineage: Eukaryota > Metazoa > Chordata > Actinopteri > Osteoglossiformes > Mormyridae > Paramormyrops > Paramormyrops kingsleyae. Next base: position 12,186,140 of record NC_132801.1, read on the forward strand.
TATAAAGATCCAGTATACTATACTTTAAAGATCCAGTATACTATGTACATGTCAGAAGTTGTTGCTGCTTACCAGCTTATCTAGTCTACTATGTTTCCTCTGGATATGATGTTTGCCCACATCCTTACAAGCAGTTTAATTCTGAGAAAATGTCACTTAAACACATACATAAAACACAGATATGTTTTTCTGAGTCATTTTATTCATTTTTATGTCAGTTGACTGGTTTTTATGTCAATTGAACATGTAAACATGAATGAAACCCCAATAGAAGACCACCCGGGGCAGGAGGAGCTACGACAGGGACATGATTGGCCCCCTGCAGGAGTGCCGCACCTCATTGCCTCCCCATTGCTGCAAGTTGCCGCAGAAACGCTTGTGGGCCCTTTGCATCGCGGTTGGTTAAATTAATTTGCGTTTCTTTGCTTTTTCGCAGGGGATTCGGGAAGCAGGGATTCCAGTGCCAAGGTCAGTACGACGACGATAACGCAACGTTGTGGGCCATTCACGTTTCCGCACGTTGCCCGAATGTGTCAGTGGAGTTGTTGCATTTTGAAGATGATGTGATGTTCATCTTCCACCTACAAGTCAAGTGCTTTTTTGCACATTAATTTCTAATGATGTGGTCCTCTGCTGATCAGTGTTTACTCATTATGTTGAAAGTGTTTAATAGAAAACCTTTGTTCCCTTGCCAACCAGCATTAATTCCATGATAACGAAGGAGAAACAGACAGCCCAAAAGAAAGCAGATGTCTTAGCTTTTCAGTCATTCAAGCCCTTTTCACTATGATATTGTGTTTAGATTCAGAAGTTTTGTTGAAAAAAATGTTTAGTGTTGCCAAGACCAAGGGAATTTCTGTTTCAAAGGGAGGTATCAAGGGGTGATCTGAGGGAAGTATCTGAAATCCCCAGTAGTGTGGACTTCAAGATGAGAGTAGAACACAGGGGCGTAACTTGAAGTAATCTGACAGTTGGGAGTGAGGTGGATTTGCACTTTTGAGAGCGAGACTCCGGAAATGGGGCTGAAGTCCAAGTGTCTGGGCACTTTCAGCTTGCTGCTGGATGACATGTTAGACCTTCGAAGCCCCCAGATGATCAGTTCAGGCTGGACCAAACTGCAGAAAAATGTGAGATACTAATGCTTTTGAGAAATGTACCATTTTGAACACATTTTGGTGAATTAATGAAGTTCATTTTAAGTTTTTTTTCCTTTTGTCCATTAGTTACCTGATATTTTGCCAGTAATATGCCGAATCGTAATCTGTTGGTGTGATTCCGTTGTGTCATTCCCCTGCCAAGAATTGCAGAGAACCCCTTCTGCTTTGTGCTCCTCCTGTTATCCTTGTGAAATATTTGTAATATGTTTGTCATCTGGAATCCCATTGCCATCCCAGGTGTGGAATCACATCTCTGTTCTATTGGGTGATGGTTCAGATAGATCATTTGAATGAGCCAATGGGCTGCAGAGCCATACATGAAATATCTTGGTTGTACATGGAACCTTTGGAAAGCAGGTTCCTTAATATGTTCCCTCATGTGCTGAAGTACAAAAATGCTTCGTACATTATACAGTACTACTTGTGGGTGTAACCCACAAGACTGTCTTGTATTGTACTATCTGCATCAGTATTTTTTACCTGTATTGTTCAACGCTATCTTGTGTAGTCTTTGTAGCTGAGGTTGGCTGAATTAATGTTTAAGCATTCCAATGTACCTGTTCAACATGCCAGTAAAGCATCTTGAATCTTGAGTATGAGAGGAAACGGGATCTGTGAAGCTACACTTACTGGTGTCTCTTGCAGGCTGCGCACCAGCACGCTGCATGTCTTACTGCACTAAAAACAAAGCGTGTTTCGCTCCCCCCCCCCCCCCCCCCCCGGCACCCAGTCTATTACATGCCACTGTTTCACATTGTGTTACTGCATGAGTCATTACAGAGTCCTTCCGTTTTGTTGTCAAACACTGTGTAGTTGAGATGGGTTTTGTGGTACTTGTTGAAGCTGCAAAAAATGTTTGTTCATAAAGGAAAATATTTTCTAACACGTGGGGAAAAATTGAATGGCAGATGGCATTAACTCTGGATTATTATTTGCATGAATTTGAGGCATCATGAAGATAATTTGCAGAAAATATGGCATACGCGAATGAATTAAGGCTTGACGTGGCTCTTGGAAATCCATCTGTAGGAAAAAAAATGGTAATTTTATTGACAATTACTGCTCATACCACATGTAATGCACCTTCCAACTTGGGCCTTACTGCGAAGCACGGCTGTGTGTTTGCAAGTAAGCGAAGGCCCTTATAATTGATAGTGTATCCTGCCAGGAGGGTGTGTAGATGTAGACGTGCAGTCAGCCCTGCGTGGGTCCTGCACGCCACCGCAAAGCTACTCGGAGCACGGCAATCAGAAGCTCACGGCCCTCGGCTTAGTGTAAATGCAAGCTGCACCTTCTTCCCGGCCGCTTAGGCTCCGCCTCTCTACAGAGCTGCTTCCTTTGGTCCGCGGGACCGTCCTGCGTATCTCCGAGCACGTTCTGCTGGGTGGGGTCCCGTCCATACGGTCGACCCACGTAAATCTGGGTTCTGCCGGAGGGATTAGCTGCACATGGACCTACCCAGTGTGTTTGTCTGAATGTGGAGAGGTGTGTAAAGTAGGATGTGGTTTATGGTAAAAGCAAAGCAAGCTGTCGGTTCAGCAAAAAAAGGATATAGTTTCAATTCACTGCTCTGTTTTTTCCTCTATTGTTTCTTTCTGCAGGTATTTTGAATAGTCAATATATAGTTTGTACAATGTATCTTTGGTAACACTTTACTTGATGGGGCACCAATAATATAGTATTATACTGTCACTCAGGGGCGTTGCTAGAGATTTTGGGCCCCATGAAAGCATATCATATTAGGCCCCCCAGTCCAAACCAATCCAGTTATTTTCCTAATTTTTTAGGGCCCCTGTCACTCAGGGGCCCTTGGAATCGTCCTAGCTTTCCTCCCCCTTACGGCGCCCCTGCTGTCACTTATGTATTAAATAACCACAAACTAAGTCTTGGTTACATGCTGAACTCATGCTAATTCATCATTAATGAATTGTGACATGTTTTATCTCAAGCAGTTACAATATTTGTTACTATATCTGTTAAGTATTTAAACCTTTGTGAACTACTTGGAGGAATAAGTCATGAATGATACAAGTTAAATACTGATCTCATATTTGTTCCTCATCAATGAATCATGATGCATCTTTCATCCCAAGCAGTTACTGTCAGGGATGGGCCGATCCACTTCTTTTCAATTCTGGTCCGATTCTGATACACATCATACCAATACAGATTCAGATACACACCTGCTGATACCAATACAGATTCCTATACTAGAGCTCTTTCTACTTTAATATTTTAATATAATAAATGTATACATAATATAAATATTTTTATGCCAAAAAATCTTTAATTAGGCTACGAGTAGGGTAACATGAGCGTTTATGAGGCATTTGCAGTTCAGTTTGAATATCTTCCAAACAAGGATACGCAAGTGGATACACAATTTTTCTTCCACTGGCAACATTGTCGCTTACGCTTCGTTGTGATAACAGCCCCTCATGTATCACAATCTGTAGCGAGTGCGTAAAACAGTCCAAGCTAACGACTCCCAAATCATCCATTGCTTTTTTCATATTACTTGCATTGTCTGGCAAAATTGCATGTGCTTTGTTCCGTGGGATTTTCCACCAAATGCTACTTCCACCTCTCAAAAACTTATTTTTTTACAAAGATTGCAATCCTGTCCTACTAGTTGTCGTTAAAAGCGTAAAATACTTCCAGGTCGTCACCCTCTTATCTGATGCTCTTATGCTCCTCATACTGCAAAGGGTATGTGCATGACGCCACAACAGGCGGAAGTCACTGCGCTTACACCCACTGAGTGGCAAATAGACAGAGACAGCGTCAGTGTTCAGCTTGAATGCCACAAAAAATGTAGCTAAAATGGGAAAAGGCTGTCATGCGATCGATTATGCAAATCAATTTAACAAGAAATAGGAACTGTCTTATTACAAACTGCCAGGTTACAGCTCAGGTTAAGCTAAGAGTAAGTCTCTGACATGGATCAGTCACATGTGCTGATACCAGATCCATCTAATAGGTATGAATCAGTGCCGATACCAATCTGAATATTGGATCAGTGCTTCTCTAGTTACTATATTTGTTGCTATATCTGTTAATTCTGTGAACCATTGTGAACTACTGAAGGAACAAGTAATGAATAACACAAGTGATACTGATCTCGTTTGTTCATCATTAATGAATCGTGATGCATCTTTTATCTCAAGTAGCAACTATATTTGTTCATGATTTGTTCATAATTTGTACTTCAGCAGTTTATACCCTGTCAAGTAAAGTGTTACCGTATCTTTTCCCCACTTAACCGTATGTTTTCTAGGTGACGTGTAAACTGCGTTTGATCAGGTTAAGGTGTGGTAATGTCGAGGAAGACATTAGCTCCTTCTGGCAGATCACTGTTTCCTGGAAGACGCTCTTTGCTGATATTTAGCATATTAGTCTGCGATCTGTCAGCCGCGAGCCGGATGGGTGGACGCCTGGCAGAATTGGCTCCGGATGCTTGCTTCTTCAGATGCCTTCCTCCCTTGAGCTGTATCTCTCTGTCCTCCTGCTGCCATGGCTCCCTGACCCGTGCCGTCGTGTCAGGAGTGAGGCTGTGAGCTCATCACTCCCAGCCCGATGAAGGAAGCCACGCCAAGTGGCCTATCTGACCTGTCTGACTCGTGACCTGAGGACAAAGTCCCTTTAATGTGCATTTGCCGACCTCTGCCACTGACATCCCGCGCAACAGACATAAATGGAATATCTTAACTTAATTGGGAATGTGTGATTGGGGGGGGGGGGGCTTCTCACAGTGCTGTCATGACAACTGGGTGCAAACCACCCACGGAGATGGTGGCAGGGTGTTGTTGGGGTTGATGGAAGAGATAAAATGTTCCTTGGAAGCCATGCTTTGCTCTTTCAGGTTCCCATGCTTTGTAAGCAGGTTATGGTATTTTCACTTTAATGGAAGCTCGTGCTGTAACACCTGCCGTTGTGTGTGTGTGTGAGCTACCAGCTACATCAAGTGTTTAGCTTTTTCCACATACAATCTGAATTTCTCGTAATACCATTTGTTCTGACAGACAGAATGGAATAGAAATTGTGCAGCTATATATGTTGCATACTATCACTGGCGTGCACAGATAGAGACGAGGTGGTGCTGAAGCACTTGCCCTTTTGCCCTCAGTCCAAAAAAGTGCCCTTTTGAAAGACGTGATTTTTATTTTTTTTTTTAAAGCTGCGCGATTTAAAAAGGTGTGAAAATAATGGCTTGATTTGTGCCCCTTCTTCAAAGACACCCGAACCCTGTCGCTTTTTCACTGTCACCGTGTCACGTGAACACGCTTGCAGTTCATTTGTTGTGAGGCGTGTAGCAGCGGCATGACATAGGACTACTTGGAGTAGGCATAGTAGGCTAACTATAGCGACTGGGAGCCACGGCGGACAACACGGCAGCTCTTTCCCTTCCCAACCAGTCAGGTAACCCATGAATCGAGTGAAATTATTCTGTTTGCCCTCTAAGACCAACCTGCAATTGTTTTGTTGTGAAGTAGCCTGTCAGAAACTGCACATGACAAACTTTGCCAGCTTGCCCCCTCCATCCATCCATATGGATAAACAAAAAAACGACACATTTAAAATGTAACCTAAACCATTTAGGCAACCCCACTCTCCATCAATTCCGACCTTTTTGCATACACTATTGAAAATATCACGTTATGCTATAGGCTACATGCCGTTAGGCAGAGGGCTCTTTTGAGCCCATTTTTCGTTACAAATTTTAGGACGATCTCACGGAAATCTGTGATTAAATACAAAGTTTTCAAACTGAAGTCAGTGACGGGAAGACATCACACTTTTTAGAGATGGAACTGCAGAAAAACCTAAAACCTTGACATGATTATGAATAATAGAATTATGGACGTTTCTCCGTTTTTGTGGATTAGCCTTTCCATAACTAACGTCAACTACTGTCCTACTTTGGTAAGATTGAAATTAATGTCTTTGACTGTCTTTAGTAGGTGTCTCCTGTGAGAAAGTTAGAACACCGTCCAACTGTCTAAAGATGCAGTCTTTAGCCTAACTGGTTGTTACTGACTCAGCGATGCTCGCAGACATTTACGCACTGTGTTGTGACCTGATTGTGACAGAACAGTGACGTTGTTATTGGTAGTTTGAAGGGTACGGTGTTGGGGGTGCATGTTAAAAGTTTTGAGAAGCACTGGTTAGACATGTTAATTTTTTTTGGTGTAACATATTGGCAACATTAACACATTAATTTGCTAAAGGAAAAATAGGCAGTTCCCAATTGCCTGTGAAAACGACCATTCTGCCCTGTTCTTGTAATGACCACAGTCAGTCTTATTCGTTCTCATACATTTTGGTCTATTTTTAGAGAATGTTTTGAAATAAAAGTCAAATTGCATTTAACCTGTGCGTTTTTTTTATTATAAAAAGAAAAGGTTTTCCACATATGCAAAAAGTGCCCTTTTTTCCCCCTGGAGCACTTGCCCCCCAAAATGTCTGTGCACGCCACTGCATACTATAATGTGCACTCTGGCCACTTTATTTGATACACATAAGTACTGGGTAGGACCCACTTTTGCTTCCAGGACCACTACGCGGGTGGATGAAATCTCGGAGCAGCCATTCTGCCCACCACTGCAGTACTGAGCTGTTATTTTTGCACCTGTGGATCCCTGGTAGCTTCAAAGAGCCTGGCCTTTCTCCTGTGACCTGGCTCATTAGCAAGGTGTTTTCAGCCACAGAATTGCAATTGACTGGGTGATTTTTGTTCATCGCACATTTCTGTGTAAAGTGTACATGCTGTACAGCCTTATAATCTCAGAATGGTGGCTGTTTCTGAGATGCTGGAGCCTTTCTGATGCTCAGCTGAGCAGTGAGTTGGACCTCTTGCCCCTGTCTGTCCGCCTGCTGTCTGTATTCGGTTGCAGACATGTGATTCGTTGTTTGGAGAAGCAGGATGTTTGTTTTTTCAAATATCAGGTGCCTGTTTGTACTTAAATAAGGAAATTCATTTCCTGTAGCTGCCCTCATGTTTAGTAGAACAGTAAATGAATTTCAGGTTCCTCAGTCTTTTCTCCACTGGACCTGTTAAGTGTCCCTTCATCCTGCATATCTGAATCAGCTTTCCTTGTTTCAGCAGGTTTCAGCAGTCCATTTGCACACTTTTGATCTTTAAATAAGGTTTTAATGGAACTATTTAGTTCATTTTGAAGGTTTTCTCAGTATTATGAATGAAAATAATCCCTTAGCTTAATTTTAAAACTATTAGTGAAATGAGTAAGTGGAGTGTTTTTGAGTGGCCTCTCCACTAATTTTATTTTCCACAAAAAGAAACCTGGAAGTGGAAGCACTGGCATGTGGGATCGCTGGGGGACACCAGCCTCTGTGTTTACCGCCCCTTCTTCTGTTAAACTCAAGCTTCTGAGGCCTGAGGCAGTGCGAGAGCACTCAGAAAAGCCAGAATGAAGAGTCAAAACCAAAGGGAGGAAGAAAATGCCCCTTTGTAGTGTAAATTGGTTAGAGTGGCATTCTATTGGCTGCCTTGGCCCTCTTAATTGGCCCTGCCTTCCTCTCCAGGTGAGATGTATATATGGTTGTACTGGCCACTCCATCTCCTGATTAATCTGTCCTTGTGTCCATGTGTGCTTGGGTCTCCTCCAGATCCTCCGCTAAGAGCTCCCATATTCCCCTCATCGGTCTGGACTATCACCCTGCTGTCAGCAGCGGAGGATTGAGAGGTCAGCAGGGGTTGGTGTCACCAGGGCGTCGTCCCTGCATATGAAATTGGACTCATGTGACTAAGCCACTACCTTCTGTTTTTGTTCCGTTTGCCCAATGAGTTTTGTACCTGCAGATTACACGTTTTTGGGGAATCTGCCCCTGGAAGCCTTAAATAAATGATGGATGCTGATTCTCCTGCGTGTCTTTGCACTGTGGAAAGAAACATCGAGAGGACACTTATAAAAATCACGTATGTAAAACTCACATGTATGCAGTATAGTAGAGACCCACAGCCCCGGAGGTGTGAGGCCACAGTGCTCCCCCGATGAGCCACCCTCCATGGTTATCAAATCAGTGTTTATATATAGACTGCGGGCCTTGTAGTATTAGCGTTACGGCAGATCTGTTATCAGTCTCGGCGACACCCGCACACACGCGTCACCCGGGCAGCCCGCCGAGATTGCACCGTAACTGGAAACCCTGCTGCCTGTAGTGGTATCCCGTGTCCCCAGGGACTCCGCACGCCATGGCTGCTTCGGCTCCAGGGTGCGGGCAAAGGTGGTCGAGCCGCACCCACGTAGCGCCCGCATGAGCTCTAATCGGCGGGCAGACCTTCGATCACTGCATTCCCTCCACAGACACAGTGGGATCTCTTATCAGGTGGTACTTTGGGCAGTGCGGTGGGAGGGCCGGTCATTTCACCAGGGGAACATGCAGCAATGCTTGGGAGATAGAAGCATTCATTCTTCCAGGCATTCATGAGTCTAGGGTAATCTTTACCCAGTGTTTTATTATTAAGGTTCCCTCACGTACCACATGGTGGTATGAAAAACAGGCTAGCGGCAGGTAATGGTGTAGACTTCACTTTGGTGGTAAGGAGAAAGACCGCACTGGACAAGGATGGTAGGAATGAATCTCTGGGCCTCTTAAAGGCGCCACCTAATTGCTTGTGCTTGTTTTTTGAGATGGGCTCTGTACATAAGCAGCTTGCTGAAATCCAACCATCAGCAGCTGGATGTCACTGAATATTTCTGCTTACCCAAACCTTCCCATAGTGGAAAAACCCTAGACCTGACCATTACCAGGGGCAAAACATTTGTGAAAATAGTGGGGGGGGGGGGTGTATCTTGCAGGTATTTGCTGGTGATGACAGGTGACAGAGGAACGGGAACATTAATGTGTGTATCAGGTTTAAGTTTGGACCCTGGCTGGATGATATGCTGTTTGTGTTGTCTGTTCTTACACACCATTCATCCCCTTCAAAGTGTTCAGCCCTGTAATGTGTTGCTTTGGGTTCATTCTTGAGGGTGGTACTTGGAGGGCTCAGTCAAACCAGCTGTTAGAACATAGCAGCTTGAAGACAAAGACAGGCCAATTGAATTATGCACAGAAAAACCGCTTGTGCCCCAATCACCCCCTGTCCCCAATCACCCCACAGCCAGAGGCAACACTGTAATGGGGCTGCTCTGTTGTGTGTTAATCACAGTAATGAACAGGACATTCACACTTTTAGTCAAAAATGTGCCTGGGCCAGGTGTAGGGTGAGGTTTTCCAGGCGGCAATAAAAACCGATGAAAAGAAAAACACAAATGTTATAAACGATTGTCTGCCCCTGCTTTGAGAGGGTCCAGCTGAAGTATGTGGTTACATGCTGTTATTTAAATTAAATTAAAAGACGATTACATAACATAGCTATCTGGGGTACGTCAGCCTTGGGTTCGAGCAGGTCCTTGGCGTGGCTGCTGCCAGGGTGGTAGACATTGAGGTGCAGTTTCTGTTGGTGTGAGTGTGCTTTGAGTTTGTGCTACAGCTAAAGGGTGGTTTCATAATAACAATGTGAATTAAGTTGCTTTTACATGTATGTATTATTCTGACTGCAAATGTTTGATTTTCATTCAGTCTGGTTGGTTGTTTGTTGACTAGATGGTTTGGTGTGGAGAGTTGTTTGTAGTTATAATTATTGAAGTGGGGCCTGTTTTATGAAGCAAGATTGATTGCTTAGCTGGATAACTTGATGCATTTAAGGTAGTCTGGGCTAAATACGAGTGAGCAATCATAATCATCTATTCCAGACTACCTTAAATCTGAAATCTGACAAGTTATCTGGCTTAGCAGGAAATCCTGTTTTGTGAAACAGGCCTCTGAGCTTTAATTCTTTGTTTATGGTAAATAATAAGGCTTTCTTGTATATTTTTCACCTTATACTTTGCACAAATATCACCTGAGTTTTTTTTTCGTGGGTCTTGGAGGACATTAAAATTGTGTCTCCTGAAGCCTTGGGTTTTTGTGGTCTTCCCTTAACATGGACACTCCATTGTGGAATCATCACAGATATTACCGGGGGAAGTCATGAAGCCTGAGTAAGAGAGGGAAGGTAAGGCTCTTCACCAGGACCTCCACAGGTCAACCCTCTGTCCTCTTGGAGGTGGAGATGAAATCGTCTAATGCAATTTCAATTGACGGACAAGCGTCCAAGGCCGGCCCCACCAGTTTGATCATGGCTATGAGCCGCTGAGTGATTGCCGCTGAGCTCCTGCCATGCTAACGTTGTGTGTACCTTATATACAGTGTGATTTCCAGGGAAGGCCGCAGAGGTGATGTGTCAAGTTTTTAGGCACAAAGGTGTTTGAGTCATGTGGGTGGATTAGCACAAACTTTGCTGCAGGGGAAACATTAAAAAACAGGGGCAGCTCTTCCCCTAAGACAAATATGCATATACAAATATTTGAATATATGTCACACGCTCCGTCATGTTATTTACATTCATTGTGTAAATACCTTATTTCAAGATTACGAGTCTTAAAGTTATATCCATCCCTGTGATGTTCCGTCTGTCTTCCATTCTTCATTTTAATTGCATAATGCACAATGGACCTGTTGATAAATTGCCTGGCTTTGCAGTGCATTCTTGATTCGCTGGGCTCTCTCTCCATCCTTCTCACCGGCAGATCCTTCCGGAAGGGTCGTGTTTGACCGGGGTTCGTCTTCCCCTGAGCTGCTTGTGCCCTCTTCGCTCTCGGCGTCTGGCCTTGAGCTGTACAGTCACACTATTGGAGCCCAGCTCTAGTCCACCCTGCAGTTTTCTTTCCCCCAAACATTATTTTTTGACTGACAGATGAAAGTTGAAGACTTGAAGCTCGGCTTTTAGAAGCTTATTGTTTTTCAAGTCCCCCCCCACCCCGCCCCCCCGTTTCCTAGCATCACTCATAGTTGCTTTCAAACTCCTGAGTTTCCCTCAGCAGGCCGTCCTAATATGTTTCTTTCCTGCAATGTGTCCTGCCCTCATCGCCCCCAAGGGCCTGGATTTTGTGATCGAAGTCGAACAGGATGTAGGTGAGCAGTCCCAGTGTGCATTGTCGGTATCTAATTTTTTTATACTGTCAGACCCTTACAGTCATTACGTGGCAGTATATGGTATTTTGATGGTATTTTCAAAAGCAGTGTGATTCCGGATGAGCTGCCAGTTGGCCTGAAGTGTAAAGGCACAGCATTGCCATCCACTGGGACCCATGGAATCATAGTTCTGGTACGCAGGCTTCTTGTATGACATGAAAGTACCGCAGACTCCGTCCAAGTCTCCTCCTGCGCCGCGTGGTTTTCATGTCACACCTTGGATTATTTTATCTAATACTGTATGAGTCCCAGTGGCGAGCTGTGGAATTACATTCCATGAAGCTTTTGCCCCAAGACCTCAGCACACACCTGTGCCGTTTCACATCGTTTAGCGGCAACACCGAAGCGGTTCCACTGCTCTGCCATCTGGATTTCTGTCATTATTCGTTCGCGGCGGCGTGCCGTCCTGCTGATTTTGATGTCGTCTCTAAGGGTGCGTGGATATGCCGTCGAAGAAGCCGTGTTCATTACAGCGGGGCTCTGCTCCGACGTGGGCGAGGCTCCTCATCTTCCAGAGAGGGGTGTGAAGCAGGGAAAGTGGAGCCCTGAGCCTCCGAGACCAGCTGCTTCTGTCAGGAGAGGAGCGCGCCTCCTTCCTCAGCGGGGACCTCGCCTCGCTCCCCTCTTTGCATGTGGTAAACCCATCGCCCGTGTGAGGCACCTCTCAAGATCTGGCAGCGGCATGCAGTAAAACGATAGCGGCGAGAGATTTGCCTAAAATAAACGGCCACACTAGCACTGCACTGCGCTGTAATTTAGCTGACCTGCCGTGTACCCCCCCCATTGCCCTGGGATGCTGTAGACGGCGCGAGCTTCGCCGTGTTCCTGCACCCTCCAAGACTGGCACCATGTCCTTGCCGGAACCACAAGCCTGTTGCCACGCACTTCCTTGGCTTGCTGTTCTCGCCGTGCAGGAGTAGTGATTTAGAGCTTCCCACTGTAGCTTCAGTGAAGCTGAAATTAAGCTGCATTAGCTGCATGGGGGACCTGCTTGTGCTGCAAGTATAGTATCTTCATTAACTAATCAGCTGCTTAAAAAAGCTTAAAAAAGGGCTTAAAAAAGATTTCACTCTCTGGGGGAAATTGTAAGGTCATCCATTCAAGGAGAAAGCACCTTAGGAGTTCCTCAGGAATAAACGGAGAGAGTCATCTTCCCGCTTGAGTCATAACAGCTCCCTCTAATCTGCCCTTCTGTTTTGGACCTTACAGAACACTGGCAATGTGGTTGGGTCAAATCGGGTTCACAAGCCTAAATACTAGCCTTCAGGAAGTGCATTGTCTTTTCTCAGTGCTCATGCTTGTTTTTGGGCCTTGCATTAAAGCTGCCGTCATCCTCTCTAGATTTTATCGACATTGGGCCTCAAACTGATGACCAGACCTTCTTGTTCACATTGGTTGTGTTTCGGTTTTACTAAACATTCTGCACCTGAGATCAAAGAAACCTGGAGGAATCGGCCATGACATTGACAGCCCTTAAGCGGCAAGCTGGACGCCCATGTAATCGCTGTTTGCATTTTGTATGACTGCAACAAAGGTGCCACCTTTGCAAACTACTGCTGCTACCTTCCAGGAAGCCGACTGGTTGAAACTAGATAGGCTTCCTGTTTGTTACACAAGATTATTTTAAAGAAACCCTTCTAGCTGTCTTTTCTTGAACAAAAGAAACTCTTTGTTCAATAACAGACAGTTGGCAGAGAGAGAATCCACATCACCTGATCTGCATTTCGAAAAATCACCGAAAATAATGGACTTCGAAGTAGGTCTTCGGGTAGAAAAAATGGCTCAGTTTCTGCATTATGAAGTAATGAAGTAATTTACTCTTAATTTCCTTATGTTCCTGTTTAACTCAGAGAGGTGGATACAACTCAGGAGGAGTCTCCTGACCATTTAATCAGCAGTAACAGCAGACCCAGATGGGTCTTTTTTTTTTTTTTTGCCTGTGGTAGAATTAAAAAATTTCTGTGCGGCCCTCATGCTAGAATCATCTGGCAGCCTGCTGCTACTTGTTGACATCTCTGTTTCCAGCTGTCAGCCTCTACATCTGTCAGAGGCCCGGGCATTGCCCTTTAACCTCCACATGAACTTCCATCCATCCATATTGCTGCTTTGATGTCATCATCAAGGTTCTCCACCTGCAACTTCCATATAAACCACACAGCCCAGCTGTGGGTCTGTACCCTTGTTGTCCCTGATCAGGACTGCTGTGGCTTCCGTCTGGCTTGTGTCCCGTATTATACAGAATATGGCCTCACAGCTGGTTTTCTGTCTTCACAAACAGATACTTCAGCCGGGTTTCACGTCACGATTAAAGGCCTGATAGTGGCTTGTCTCAACACGTTGGAGGTTTCCCCATGTTAGGGGTTCTTCATGAAGCCAGACCTTCTTTCTGCCCTCTCAGTGGTGGATTTCTTTAGTGCATCTCTGTAGAATGAGCATAGGTTTCACTAGGCCCCAGAACATCCAATAGTTACCTACTTTTGCTGCTCCCTTTTACTCTGCATTAAACATTCATCTTTGTCTACTAAAGACTGTTAGTTTGCCTAATAATCAAGTAATAATTGACCTGATGCCTGTGATGTCATATGTGTAGTAATTTGAAAGAGTTCCTCAAGGTTTTTCAAAGGGGCCAGCGGTTTGCACAGTGCACTTGTAAACCAGAGGGTTACTTCTTCTGTCCCAAGAGGCATCCTAGTGTAGTGCCCTTGAGCAAGGTGCTTAACCTTAATTACTCTGAAACATTCAGCTGTTTGAAGGGGGAAAATTGTTACTTAGGGTAAAACTGTAAGATAAGCAGGTAAATGTGACTGTAGCTGCTGGCTATCGTTAGCTGTCCTCATTTATGCTGTATTATTTATGCTAATTGCATCTTGCAAGGGTGAACATGCACTGTAATCTGCGGATCATGAATGAAGTGATTTGAGTTCTTTATTTGGCTCATTCCACTGTGACTGAGGTAGCGTTCAGCCATGACTGGCAAACTTTGGGTGAGTCCCAGAAAAAGAGGGGTGCCCGTTTTGTCTGCAGAGATGGGGGAACATCTCCGATGAAGAGCCGTGCACGCGCCTATTGTTCTCAGTTCAGAAATAATGACGGACTGACTGACTGACGAGATGCTGGTTGCCTTCATTTGTGGGTGGTTCTGCCTTTAAATTCGGCACAGGGGAAGGTTGTCTTTGATAATTAGTCTGAAGAGTTGTAATTTCTTTAATGATGAAGAGGTGCTTATTCTGAAATAACACACCAGACATAAAGCCTATGCATCACAGCACCAGGAACACGTGTAACGTGTAGGTGTCCTGTGGGTGTCAAGGCAGAACCATACTGTCTTTGCAGGACTCACCATCTTCATTTCAATTCACCTTCACAGCATTTTAGCTCCAATATTCTGCAAAAACAAATAGAAGGATCTGTACATACTGACGTGTTTTTTCCATCAGTATAGTACTTTTACCACAAACATCTTCCGTCTTTTCCCTTTAATACAGTTTGTAGTCTTGGTGTGTTCAGTGAATGTACTTATGTATGTTAATCAGTATTAATATTTTGGAGAAAATGGGGACTTGTTACTTTTTTATTGAAGTATAATTGGATATTGTGTTTAGTAGAAAATGTCACATGGAGTTTCAGTTATTCTAGGTCCTTCAGTTGATCCTCTAAATGAAGTGCTTGAAAGAACTGAGCATATATTGGTGCTTTATGCCATTTCCATCCATCCATCCATCATCTGCCGCTTGTCCGGGGTTCGGGTCGCGGGGGCAGCAGCTTCAGCCCTGCCACGTCACATATCAGGGCAAAGGGACCCTTTGACTGATCCATTCCATATGCTTCAGCAGCAGCTTCAGGAGAGGCACCCAGACCTCCCTCCCTCTCCCCAGCTACCTCTACCATGCTTTATGCCATTTGGACAGATGAATTCATCATATTTTACACTGCTCAGTTTTCTCATAGCTACCAAAGGCCTCTTAGCGTAATGTACTATAATTGGGCAGCCAGAAAAGCATCTCCTTACCAAGAACAAGCAGACATTACGTTAAAAGCTGCATTATGCTGATGATGTGGGATTCCATCTTGAATGTGGGACGTCTCTCCTTAATGACAATGACTTAACAGTTAGGATGGGTCTCTGTCTTTTAAAATAAGGTTTCAAGTAAGGGATTTATGAAAAAAAAACACGAGAGAAGAAACAAAAGCTGATAATTGAGCTCTTGTGTCTATATAATAACTGGAATTATAATTTGAATATTTTTTTCTGTCTACTGATATCCAGGGTGATTCCGACTTGTGCCATTTGCTTCGTATGATGCATTGGAAGATGGGTGAATTTTTTCCCCTTATATCACTTCATAGTGCACACTGCAAAGTGTACACTTTGTAGGGCTCACTTCATAGTGCACACTATATAGTTTATACTTCATAGTGCTCACTGCAAAGTGTACACTTTGTAGGGTTCACTTCATAGTGCACACTACATAGTTTACACTTCATAGTGCTCACTACAAAGTGTACACTTTGTAGGGCTCACTTCATAGTGTACACTGCATAGTTTACATTTCATAGTGCACACTGCATGGTGTACACTCATAATATGCACTCATTGTTCCCAGTTTATGCTTAGTAAGAGATGATATTTATTAATTGTACAACCAACTAGTCCATGTCTGTGAATCTGCAATTTATTATGATAATGAAGTGGGCAGGAGGTCATGAAGCCAAAGAGTCCTGTTCTCCGATATGTGAGATGGCAGGGCTGAAGCGTGCGGAATGGATCAGTCAAAGGGTCCCTTTGCCCTGATATGTGACGTGGCAGGGCTGAAGCGTGCGGAATGGATCAGTCAAAGGGTCCCTTTGCCCTGATATGTGACGTGGCAGGGCTGAAGCGTGCGGAATGAATCAGTCAAAGGGTCCCTTTGCCTTGATGTTTGAGGTGGCAGGGCTGAAGCATACGGAATGGATCAGTCAAAGGGTCCCTTTGCCCTGATATGTGACGTGGCAGGGCTGAAGCATACGGAATGGATCAGTCAAAGGGTCCCTTTGCCTTGATGTTTGAGGTGGCAGGGCTGAAGCATACGGAATGGATCAGTCAAAGGGTCCCTTTGCCCTGATGTTTGAGGTGGCAGGGCTGAAGCATACGGAATGGATCAGTCAAAGGGTCCCTTTGCCTTGATGTTTGAGGTGGCAGGGCTGAAGCGTGCTAAGTGGTGCAGCCAATGGCCTATGCCACCTTATGACAGAGCTCCACTGTAGGCTGCCACACTTCCAGGGACTAATCTGTGCTTTATCTTTCCTTCACACCCCCTCAAGTCCCATTATTTACCACCTTTTCCTTTCTGGGGCTCAACCGCTGCCTGACATTTAGCGATTTTAGCGAAGTCTGCGCCTCCTTCGCAAACTAGCGACGAGTTGCAGCAAGGCCCCTTTCCCCTGACCCATGGGTGGGGGCTTGACTCGCAGGCTGCCCACACACATTCAGGGTCCCTGTGTAGGGTACAGGAAAGTGCCCTGACATAGATGGGAGCTGTACTGGGAGCTGTACTGGGAGCTGTACTGGGAGCTGTACTGGGAGCTGTACTGATCAGGGAGCAGCTGATCATGTCTGGAAGCACACTGGCGAGCCAGTTGAGAGTAACACTGGCTGTGAAGAATGGTAGCTGCTTCTATTGCTTATTTCTGAGGTCATCTGAGGAGAAGTAAAATCAGACTCATTCCCTGGTATTCACCATTTTTCATTCTCTGTGTGCCCTCTGTTTTCCAGTCGGAAACAATCTGTATCTGCTGAAAATCCATCAGGCCTTTTACACGTTTGATAATGTTTTTGAAGCTTTTAATTCTCTGTGATTATTTATCTTAAATAAAGTGTTCACTTCTGGGCAGATCTGCCCAGGTGTTGCTGATTGGTTGTTGAGGCATTTTTTTTTAATTACCAGTTCCATTCCCCAATGAACGTGGTAACAAATTGTTCTCTCCTTCGTTTCCGCAGCAGCTGTGTCTGGCCTGTGCCGTCTGTGGGCTTCTGTGTTAGATTTGTGCTGATGTGTGATCTTTCCTCGATGTGTCCAATGCACTTCTCCACGTCCCATCTGCCGCCTGTCCCTTTACACTTTGCCATGTTACTCACTTAACATTTACTAAAAATACACTCAGTATTCTTTCCTAACAAATAAATTTACAATATGTTCAGCATTTGAGTAGCTTTATTAGCAAGAAAATGTCATATCTTTATAACCTCCTCTAACAGTTATAACCACAGAGAAAAATTGAAGCATTCTTTCTACAAGGGGCATTAAATACTGCTTTGTTTCACTGGATGAAACAGTTAACTTGTACATTTAAAGTTAACGGACAGCCTAGAATTTGATTATGCCATCACCACACAACCAGTTAACACGACATCAGACATGCACTGTTACGTACTATTTTCATGTTATAAACGAAACTTGTTTTATTTGACTTATATTTTCATTTGTAGTTGTTCACTCAACTTTCCAATACTTGAGAATAAAAAAAAATTGCATTTTATGAAATAAATGGAAAAGCGGTAAAAACCCGTGGTGTGCAAACACTTTTGACTTGTTGAGTGTCTGTGTGTGTGTGTGTGTCTTTGTGTGTGTGTGTCTGTGTTTGTGGGTGAGCGTGATTAAGTTTATATTACTTCATGGGGACCAAATGTCACCCACAATGTATTAAAAACCTGTTTTTTCGACATTGTGGGGACCATTTTTCTGGTCCCCACAAAGACCTATGAATGCAATTAAAAAATAAAAATGCCAAAAATCTCATATTTTGTTTGGTTACTTATGGTTAAGGTTAGGGCTGGGTAGGGGTTAAGGTAGTCATGTTGTGATTAGAGTTTACCCTACATGTGCCCGTGTGTGTGCCCGTGTGTGTGTGTGTGTGCGTGTGTATACATACATACATAAACTTAGTATTGCCTGTTAATGGAGCTATATATTTACTGAAGTAAGAAAAGAAATGTGACAGGTTGGGCAATTGCTGAAAATTACGCCATGTTCGTATAATGAGGAAATACTTCCTACACGGCCTGTAGCGGTTCTTCCTGAATTATTTCATATACAGTGGTACCTCAGAACTCCGGATCGAATCCTAAAAAGTTTGGTTTCTGATCGAATTTTCCCCATAAAAAACAATGGCAAACCAATGAATTGGTTCCCGGCCCCAAAAAAATTAAATATGTACACCTAAATATGTTTTTTTAGCATTTAAACACAAAACGAACTGGATAAAACAAGAAGAGCATATACTGTACTAAACAGTAAGGACATTTATCAAAACAGTAATTTGTAAAGTAAGAAAATAAATGTATCCAAACAATGTGTAAAGTTAAAAAAACAATGTGCCCAGCCTCGATCGTCCGCTCTTTCCGTGTGCCACGCCCCCTCGTTAACCCCGTGTGGAATCTCCTTGTGATCAGCTGTTTCTGGTTGTTGTCATTAGTCCTCTGTATTTCGTCCGCATTTCAGTTTGTTTCCCCAGTCCGGTCATTGTATTGTCCTTCTGCGTTTTGCCCGCCTTACCTATAATTAAACCCCGTATTCCCCGATTACTGTTACTGTCTATCATTATCTAAATGTATTTTTACTGTCTAAATATATGTGTTCAGCTTGTGTAAACATGCGCGATGCTATCACAGCGAATACAAGGCTGAGACTGAAGCATTACCCTTTGTTTCCGCTGAGAGACGTGCTCCGTGACTCATTTCCCCACGCGTACAAGTTATCTTAGGTCGGCGTTCGCGGTTTGACTTCTGAGATTCAGATCGAGTTCTAGGTAATTTTTTTTTTTCAAACTGGTTGGTTCGACTTTTAAGAAATTCGAGTTCTAATGAGTTCGAGAACTGAGGTACCACTGTATATGTGTCTGTGTGTGGGTATATGTATCACAAATCTGTAGTAAGTATTAATTAATTTACCATTTTAGCTTAGCTAAATGTTATTTTTCTCATAAAAGAGGTATAAATGTCCATTATTATTTATGAAAGATTATTTTACATGCCACACGAGAAGTTTGTTAGTTAAATGACTTACTATTATTATAGGTTGATTGAATAGTTCCTGTCAAGCAGCTGCATTTTAGCAACCAGATTTTTAGCTAAATGCATTAAGTAACCATAAGTAAATACGTCTTGGTTTTTTTGAAGGTGGGGATTTTCCGAAGCAGTCTACGTTAAGTGCCTTGAAGGGACCCGTAGAACCCTGCATCCTGTCCCCATTTAGGACCTTAATCGCCTTCCTTTTGCTCTGGTTTTTACAGCTTTGGGGCCAGTGCCTCAGTATCTGCTTGATACCTGTTGATGCTGAGATCTCATCAGTTTCGGTAAAATCCAAACTTCTGGCAGATCTTTTCTTTGGAAGCTTCTTAATAACAAAATAAGTAGGAAACCACTGGAAGAAAAAACATCTTCTTTTATATTTCTTATCACATGCAGATATTTTTTTCTGCTTTCAGAACTTTTCCCTGTGCTGACCTTTCTGATATTTTTTCCCCAGTCCTGAACAATCAGAATTGTTCTCGAAACAAACAGAGCTACTTTTTGCATTATTGACAGGACAGAGGAGGGGGGTCATTGACCTGGCATGCTGGCATGCTACACGATCCCAGTGTTTTTTCCAGCTAATTAACTCAATGGGGGTCACCAGTACCCAGGCGAATGAGCAGATCTCATCCCTCTCGCTAATTTCGCTGTACATCCCCCCGTTTCTGATGCCTCTCTTACCCGTGGGTGGCCCCCGCCTTCTCCCTGGATAGGGTATTGTGTGGTGACACTGTGGCCAAGCTCAGGGAGCTGTTTAGCCAGAACCATGCTATGTGATCCATAGAAGGAGTGGCCTGCACATTAGCAAGGATTACCACGGTATTACTGTGCTTGAGTGCATTAGCAGTATATTAGACGCTAGATTGCAGACGAATGCATGAACCGCTCAATTACTACACTGAAATCTTTCTCTAATTGCGTGTATTTTATTAAGATAATGTTGGAACGAACCGAATAGAAGAGCCTTTTAGTTAATAGAAATTTTTCTAAATGAACAGGACAAAATAAAACATTTGGAAGTGGGGGGGAGAATAGCAGTGATGGGGAGATCCTTCACCCTGGCTTTTACTCATTAGCGGGATTGTAGATAAAGACAGATAAAAACTGGGCTTCTTGTTCTGGATGATGTGAAAAGCAGAATTAATCCAGCCTAGTGACAATGGCAGATAGCTCAGGGGTCTGACCATCATCCGAATGCCAGGGAAGCCTGGATGGTAATGAGAGTGTGTGTTTAGGGTTATTGCTGGTACCTCCTAACATAATGAGAATGGGCTTTTCAGATTGGCATTAATGTAGATTTATCCCAAATCGGCCTCCTTAAGTGAGGATGATTGTGCCCTTTGATCATGGGGGTTTGCAGACCCTTCAGCGGGGGCCTGTGATGGACCTCTGCATGCAGATGTTCTGCAGATGCATGACCTCTAGACTTGAACAGGAGCATGTCTCTGTTGATATCTTCAATGGCTTTGGTTTGTAGTAATAGCCTTCCCTTCAAGGTGTGGCTGTGAGTGCCTGTGGAGCAACATCACTGCGATTTGTTGGCGGAAGAAGTTTTTAACTGGGGCATCCTGGATGGGAGTACCTGGAGAAAAGCAGGGGCCTGATTCTTATCACTGGCCCTGGAGTGGTAAAGAGACAAGTGCTACTCTCTGAGAAACACTGAAAATGCAGAATCTTTGGGGACTTACATGTGACCTCTACATATGACCCGTGGGCTGGGATGAAAGTCCGGATTTGCGCTTCAAGATAGGAGAGAGCTTAGAACAGGACTGGTGGTGACTTCAGAGGAGTGTGACAAAAGTTAACTGTGTGGGATTGTATAAAAAAAACACGAGGGAGAGAACAAATGCGTAATTGATGTACAGCACAAAGCACGGCCAGAGACGAACTGGCCCAGAACGCCAGTCCCACGTGAACGCTCTCGGTGAAACGTCATTGGACACTGAGGAATGGACTTTTTTCTGGCTGCTTTTTAACCATTTGAAATGAATGAAATACTTTATTTACCATTTGTATGGTACCATATTCCTCTCCTTTAAAACATGCACATACTGTATACAGGTGAGAACAGAGCTTGGGCTCAGAGTACAGGGTCAGGCCATTTATCTGGTACCACAGTGCATTTTTGGGGAGGAGGGTTAAGGGCCTGGGTTAAGGGTCTATTGGTGACGTGACCATTCTGCCGATCACAGCATTTATGCCCCTGAGCCCCGTGAATACGTCTCATAGAGGCTGTGAGTGGCATATCTATTGCTGCTGGCTCGTGTTAGCCAAATGCCATCTGACAGCACACATTATCGAGTATGAATCAGTTCTTTCTGTGAGCTCTTGTTCCTCTGCCTACTAATGGAAAATGAGGAGATCTGGTGGGGGGGGGGGGAGCAGTTTTGCTATTTAAGGACAATGTGTTTGCAGACAGGCTATGCACTAGCAGTACTTTGCCAAGGGTGGGGGGCCTGACTGGCAGGCAGAGGTGGCTAGCGGCCTGATGCTTCTGAGGGTTGGACACATAGCAAAGCAAACCTTTGTGAAGCCCAGCTTCCTGGTAGATGGCAGGCAGGTCCTTTCTGTCAGGATAAAGCCAGCAGCAGGACATGTAGCAGCTGGGCATTATGGGGCCTGGAGGGGGGGGGGGTGGGGGTTGGCAAGAAGAGAAAGACCAGCAGATGCTTGGGATCGCTCCAGTTTGATCTGCTCTTTTCTCTTCGTCCTGGACTAACAGGTGGAAGCAATCACCTCCATCCTGAAGGGAAAATATGTGTCGATCTCTGCTACCTCATAGACCACTTCCAGAGAATTCTGAGGCATTTTCCCAGCCATTCTTGTCAGCACATTCTTGCGTCATGAAAGTAATAACAGCGGAACTTTTATGCTACTCTTACCTTCGTCAGAGGCTCCAGCTATGATTTGGAGCAACGCTGCGTTCAGATGGAAAAAGAAAATCAATTGGAAAGCACAACTGAATGGTCAATTTGCGAGGCGTCCCATTGAATACGGCGAGTGAGTGAGCGGGTCTTTTGATGCTGTTGTGGGAGGTTTTCCTTGGAATTGGGAAGGACGTTGAGTAGAAACGAAGAGGGTAGAGAAATGCACGCTTTCTTACACGTCGTACCGTGCAGCTGCTGGCCTAGAGCCGTGTCGTATGTTTCTCTTATTATTACTATATTGTAAAAACAGGTCATTGCTTGATTCGGATAAACTAAAACACTCCAAGGAGTTGGCAAACAGAGACAAATAACACTGGGATGATGGGGAAGGAATGGAAACTTTATTCAGAGATCAGGTTTAAATTGTAATATTATGCACAAGTACTGGGAGAATCAGATACACGAAACCCTTAAGAGAATTTACTCGGGTGAGAGAGAGCTCTGCCTTATATAATGTGTGGGGACACGCTGTGTGCCTTCACACTGCCGTACACGCAGCTGTGTTTCTCCCCAGTCAAGATTGAAAGAGAGAGAGAGTTTTTCTCTGGGGGGGAGGGGGAGGGTTCCTCCTGCCGACTTCCTGTGCCGCTCATTTCCTGTTCCTGTCACAGGTGATATACACCTGTGGCTGCCAGTGGTCGCTTCCCACGCTTTGTTCCTTTATCCCTCCCTTTATGCGGCTGCTAATCCGGTTCAATACATTCAGTTTTAACAGGCGGATTACCTCTGATCTCGGTACAATATCGGGCTGACCCGCACCCCCCCCCCCACCACCCTATTGTGTGCTTGTAATTTGAATGAACCTTATTTAACCTGTGCGACTGTTTCATTTTTATTGCCCTAACTTTTCTGGAAAGTGAGTGTCAGGGTGCGAGGGACATTCAGCCTGCCCCTGCAAAGGCACTGCGGGTCAGAGGTGGCTGTAGCTCTCATTGGATGCGCATGAAAATTGTGTGACTTGTGCCTTCCCCTTCAACCATAATGTTGGTGACATGATGAACATGGTGTTGTCATGTCATCCTGTCACATTAACATGAAACACTAGCTTCAGCTTAATTCCCCCATATAAGCCTCCCTACTAAGAAAAGTTTGTGCTTTTATTTATACTCACACTGTGCTTTGTGATAGGCCAGCATCCCATCCATGGTGGGCCCTGTCATAGGCTGGGTCTATCCAGGGTCTTCCCCTACCCAGTGATAGGCTGGCAACCCATCCAGGGTCTTCCCCTGCCCTGTGATAGGCTGGCATCTCATCCAGGGTCTTCCCCTGCCCAGAGATAGGTTGGCATCCCATCCAGGGTCTTCCCCTACCCTGTGCATCTCATATCCCAGTACCATATAAGCAGTCACAAAGAGGGGCATATGACTACTTATGAGTGTTAATCTTCACTTTGAACTGGTGCCTTTGCCTTCCCCTTTCCATAATGGATGTAAATCCACACACTCTCATTGTGAGTCTGTGGTGTTATTAGCTCGCACATGGATACATTTCACACTCAGTGGTGCAAAGCCTTGCAATCTACTTGACAAGATGGAGCCAAACAATGGAATCAGGAGTCAGCCAGCAGACTTCCTCTCTTGTGATACTCAGGCTAGAATAAAGTTCCAGCAAACTGTCGATTACCTTCCATGTTAGTGGATGTGCTGAACTGTAAATGAGCTGAAATTAGCTGCTGTTTTATGCACACTGACATGGTGGAGGACAGTTGTGGTGCTCACTGGCTGAGAAGAGACGACTGACTCTCTGGAGAGGTACCTTTCAAACTGGACTGAAAGAGAAATACCCCTTGTGACACGGACCTCATGGGTGCCGCGGCCTTTTGACTGGCATTCAGAGCAGCGAAACATGCTGTTATGTGCGAGCAAGGTACTGATGGGATCTTAAAGGGGACGCAAGAGGCGTTTCATGACAGCTGTCATGAAGGGTGCTGCAAAAACACAGCTAGATTAAATTTCTCCAGGAGTCCACTTATTGTCTTTATTATTAGGTGGTGCCTGAAGATTGGAGTTGGGGTGCTGTGTGTGTTAATGTGTCTGTGCGTGTGCATGCATGTGTATGGTAATGTATATTACATTGTGGGGGCCATGTGATTTAAAACAGGACATTTTTTCGGTTCCCACAATTTTATAAAAATCTGCGAATGCTATCAAAAAACTAAAAATGCCAAAAATATTTTCTCTGGTTACTTATGGTTATGGTTGGGGCTGGGTAAGGGTTAGTGTTAACATAGTTAGGATATGGGTTATGCCAAGAGAAGTGAATGGAAAGTCCCCACAATGATAGGAATATATGAGTGTGAGGACTGTGTGTGTGCCTGTGTGTGTTATAGAGAGAGGGCATGTCATTGACGAAGCATGGTCTGCACTCGCTTTAATTGCGGAAATTGCTGACAATAACCGTCATAAGAGTGGTTTAATCTTGGCAAAGCATTGTTTCCTAACCCGGTCCTCTGGGTGCCACAGACGGTCCACATTTTTGCTCCCTCCCAACTCCCAGTCAGACAGTCTGCATTATTGCTAACCTCACAGCTCCCTAAAAGTGGACTGTCTGTGGGTCCCCGAGCATCAGATTGGGTAACACTGATTGGGAATGCTGTCACCATCACAGAGAAGGTGTCGGCGAATTTTCTTTCACCGTTTTCACCTTCACACTCCCTACCTCCCCCTCCATGGTCCGTGGTCTGTTTGCCTCTGCATGATGCAGTGTTTGTCCAGCCTTGCAGAGCTTCTTCCAGCACGACCATATGCTATACTCCCAGTGGCCTGAGGGGCGCTCCAGAGCCCCTCCCCATCTCCCGGCCCCAGTCCTGCAGATAATAGGATTTGAAAGTGGCCCATGTGGCAAGTTCTAGTGTTGTCAAAATGATCAAAAATACCAAAAGTGTCGATTCCATTGTGTATAAAATGGTTTCAATGCAGATTTTTCATGGTATTGATTCTACAGCCTGTACTTCTGGTTCACTCTGTCCACCTGAATGTAGTCTCACACACAGGATGTTAATATGATGACTAGTTCAGAAGCATCAGTATGGGCTGATATTTGTGCCACTAGAAACCGAATATGAATGGTGTATATTTGAATCTGCAGTTGTTGCATTAAAACACTGAATCTGAATTTATTCATTTGAATCTGAATTCCAATAACTTGAAACTGCATTTATCCTATCTGGAAAATGTGACGCTCTATACTTACAAATTCACTTCTCCCAATTCAATTTCAGTTTGCAAATTCAATTTCACTTTATTGAGATGCACAATCCAGGTCCTTTAGGAAAAGTAATCGACCGCAGGTTCATAACGCAACTCATTTCCACGTTTATGACAGTTCTGCAGGTCGGGGTAAAGAGGAGGCGTGCCGGGATGCTTTAAGCTATATACACAAGCGACGCATAAACTTTAACTGATAGTCTGGTTAGTATGGTAGTATATGTGGTTAAATGAACGATTTCTGGCTCTGCTAGTTTATGTTAATATGGTAGACTAACGCAGACTAGAGGTGTAGGTTTGAGTAGTAACAAGTAAGTAAGTAACAAATATCAGGCTGCAAACGAATCGTTAGGAGTATTCAGCCGTTCAAGGATTTGTTGCTGACAGTAATGAAATGACTGATCAAACTGCCCAATCGGCACTCGATGATTTTGAGAAAGCAATCGTGATTGCAGTTCTTACAACCATTTTCCAGGTAGGATAAATGCAGTTTCAAGTTATTGTAATTCAGATTCAAACTAATACATTCAGATTCAGTTTTTTATTGCAACAACTGCAGATTCAAAGATACACTATTCATATTCAGTTTCTAGCAGCACAAATATCAGCCCATACGTCAGAGCTTACACCACTGTGCTTAATCAATAGAGTGTAGCCAGAATGGTGTCTGGAAGACAGTTGAAGACAGTAAACCACAGGACACATGCAAGTCTGCCTGCAAGTTGTGCCATTGCACAATGCTGGCAAAGGGGACAAACCACAAATTTAGCTAAACATTTAAAGGAACGACACGTGACACCATACAGTACATAGAGGTTTGAGAGATAGGTACTTTATTTCTGAATTAATGGTATATTAATCTGTTTGAGCCTGCTGTGACGTGATTTTTTTTTCTGCAGGTTAAAAAATTTTTTTTTTGTAGTCTGTTAAATATTTTTGCCTTAAGACAATGGTCTGCAATTATTTTTACCTGTGGGTTGTGTTCGGCTCCATACAATCTGTGGAGGTCGCCTTGATTAGTGTTGATCATTTGGATTCAAACATTTAACGTACAATTGTTAAGTGTTTGTGCCTTGAGACATAAGATAAGTAAAGGTAATGTACATCTGTTCTGTTATGCATTGTAATAATAATATGAAGTACCATCCAATTTTTAAGAGTTTATTAATTTACTGCTCTTGAATATCTCTAAACTCAAATACAACACAATTATAATCGCTACTACTGAGCTTCTGTACTTAATATTATGCAGTGCAAAGTGGGTTTTTTTAGATATCGTGACATGAATTTGCAAAATGGTGTAACATATTTAATGTAAACAAAATTTCAATTGGAGTATAATTTTTGTTGGGTTACAGTACATATATACTGTCTTGAGTATTGAAAATGACTTTCAATAGTTTCAAGACTTTTTGGGTCGTTCTGGTATCGTGGGCATTGTGGGAATTGAGTCTCACACACTGCCAGGCTTTTTTTTATATATAGCATTTCGAAATATTTAGATATAATGTTCTTTTGTTACAGGAACAAGGCAGTCATACATGTGCATCTTCCAGTGTTGTCTGCCCTCAATCTAGCAGCCGGTGTTCTGCACTATAAAGTCCTGCAGATGTCACATGGTGTTTTGCCACCAGAATGCCCAGCCTGCTGTGGCTGCTGGCGGGGATGCCGGCGTCCCATCGATGTGCTCATGTCCTGCTGCTTTCAGCTTCCAAGTCCATTTACTGCTGGCCATGTGAGATCCAGCTTTTCACTATAGCAGATATCTGCTGCGAAGCCATCTGCCCAAGGAATCCCTGCGTGCTCCTTGGATGGTGACAGCCTTCCAGCTGGCTGGTTTGGGATGGTCTTCATGTGGCCTTCACTTGCGTCAGAGACCTCAATTTTTAAGAAGTAGAAATAGTTTTATTCTAAATACCTCATTACTGTTTTGCTGTTAGCTGTAATCACCTATGAAGATTATCACTGAAACTTGTGAATCCCTGTTTATATTTGATGGTTCTGGGTAGCAGTCCATGTGCACTGGTGTTTAGCTGATGTTTTTTTCCTCCATTATGTGGAAAAAAACACTTTGTATCAACTTTATTTACTCCATGTTTACACTCTTTCACATCTTAAAACACTTTAAAAATGTTTAAAGTGCTCTCCTTTTTTTGTGTTGGAAATGTAGAGCGTGAGTTATGCAATTCCAACGCAGCGTGCACTGCTAAGTGCAATGGGCACTGTGTGATGGACCTGGCAGACCATAATAGCTTTTTTTTTTTTGGTTCACTCGGAATTTGGAAATGTAATGGATGACATTTCCAAAGCTCTCTTGTACAAATTTGTTCAGATCACATCTGTTAGCACCAGATCTTATCAGCTCTCTTCTCTCCTCAGAGGCAAAAATATTAAAATTGCTAATATGTGCCCAGTCATGCTGGTCTGGTGGCTCTACAGGTAGCACTGTTGTCTCATGCATCCCGGGTTGGGGGTTTATAGAAGTACAGGAGTTGCGTGCTGCCCACCACTGCAGTACTGAGCTGTTATTTTTCCACCTGTGGATTCCTGTTCGCTTCAAAGAGCCTGGCCTTTCTCCTGTGACCTGGCTCATTAACAAGGTGTTTTCAGCCACAGAAATATCATTAGCTGGGTGATTTTTCTTCATCGCACCTTTCTGGGTAAAGTGTAGATGCTGTACAGCCTTAGAATGGTGGCTGTTTCTGAGATGCTGGAGCCATTGTGTACGATACCAGCAATCGCACCAGCTTCAAGATCAGTTATATCAGGTATCTGAGCCTTTCTGGTGCTCAGCTGAGCAGTGAGTTGAACCTCTTGCCCCTGTCTGTGCGCCTGCTGTCAATTCGGTTGCAGACACATCGTTAGCTTTTTGAAGGAGCTGCCTATCTGCATTAACAAGAAGGTGTACCTGATAAACTGGCCACACGGTATATACTGTATATTTCCACCCAATATAACTCCATCCTGCAACTGTATAGAATTTCTCTGTATTTACATTATGTTAAAAAAATTACTGTCAGCTAATTAGGTTGATGACTAACCATCCACTCCAAATGACTGAAACCTCCTTATTAAAAGTTGGCATAAATGGTTAGTAAGCCTTTTGGTAAAATGCATTCGGTGTAACCATTGGAAGTCTTAAACTGGAAGTTGGAGTGTGACATGTGACTCGGAAGCTCAGTCATTAGTCTTAATCTTCTGAAAGCCCCCCCCCCCCCCCCCCAGTGTCTGCTCCATGAACGGGTGCAGCTCTGTGTACATAGTCAGTTCTGCTGCTGTTCTGGTACTGTTCAGCAGCAGAAATAGCCCTTTCCTCAGAACCTGCTGTGAGTTCCGGATCAGGAATAGAAGCTCATACATCATCAGCACTTCCCCAGCCACTTGTGCTGTACATCAGTCAGAGGAGTGGTGCTTTTTTCTGGTCCTGGACCTGCCTGTTACCCGTCATCGCCAATAGCGAACTCCCACTCTGGCCTCCTTCCGCTGCAGAGACACCACAGTTCTGCAGCAGAACCCAAACTAGCCAAACCGGTGCTGCACATCTCTGTGGGCCTCTACAGTAATGGGTGCTTCTTGTCACATGACGCATTAGCCCCTTCCCACTGGAGAGAGCCAGTTCACATTCGCTGGATGCTGGATGAATGGGTTAAATGGCTGTGTGTTCTGTACCCATCCTAGTAGCAGAAATTGGTGATGCCATGATACTAGCTTTGGTTTCCAAGGCCGGTAGCATTCGCCTGCGGGATCATTTGCTTGAGCGCTGGGTCACACTTTGCCATGATGGACTCGCTTGCTCTCTGAGCCCAGGGACTGCACAGCTATTCCATATCTGCAGACTTCTAGTCAGAGCCTGGCCAACTGCGTCTGT
Source organism: Paramormyrops kingsleyae (assembly GCF_048594095.1). NCBI lineage: Eukaryota > Metazoa > Chordata > Actinopteri > Osteoglossiformes > Mormyridae > Paramormyrops > Paramormyrops kingsleyae. The sequence continues at coordinate 12,215,428 of NC_132801.1, forward strand.
AGTTTCTCTGCACAAGTTTATCTTTTTCTAGCTTTGTTGAGCATTGTCCAAAACTGGCATGGAACTGTCAAATGCTTTCCTATAATATGGCAGTACCCTGATCCTAATGCTAGTTTCACTGACTGTCCACCGTAGCTCCTGCTGGAGAGCAATATATTCAGTGAACTCTTGGCATGATTATCTTCTTACCCAAACCTCTGGCAGGTACTGAGTGGTGGGAGACCATGTTTATACATACATGCCTGAAAACCTGACTTACTGTATGTAGCAAACCTGTTGACTCTGCTAGCATTGGTTAATTTATTTCTTTTTGTTTCTTTGTGTCATTTGTAATTATAAGGAGTGTCACCCATCAGAGCTGTGAAATGACTATCTTTATGAAACCGGCGATTCAGTCACGTCTTCCATCTCGATTACTTTGAAGATTTGAAGAGGGAGGAAAACTTGTGAATGTATTGTGTCCTTTGGGAAGGGGGGAAGGTGTCCATTGTCCTGAATCCCGATGAACTGGGGACAGCTGTCAGCTGCTTCCTCTGCTCCCCTGCAGGATACACCTGCTCCGTCTGCCTCCTATCACTCCTCATCTGCTCTGCTGTCTGTCGTGTTTACACACGTGGTTAGAACTGCACTCTGAACCAGACAGGTAATTTTATTTCTCAGTGGGTTTGCTCTGCAGAAGCTTCAGGCCTGGGGCCTGCTTTTCCTCTTAATGTGCTCGCTCACAAAAGTAAATGTGAGCAAGAGCATGCCCCCCACCCTAGCTGATGAAACCGCAGGTGGAGTCGAGGGTATTGTTACCCAGCAACCTTGCAATTTCATTGCAGGTGCCAGTGGCAGACACGAGGCTCCGACGTGGAGAGCGGGGGTCCGTTTAGCAAATGCGGGGCTCCGACGTGGAGAGCGGGGGTCCGTTTAGCAGGCATGGGGCTCCGACGTGGAGAGCGGGGGTCCGTTTAGCAAATGCGGGGCTCCGAGGTGGAGAGCGGGGGTCCGTTTAGCAGGCGTGGGGCTCCGACGTGGAGAGCGGGGGTCCGTTTAGCAGGCATGGGGCTCCGACGTGGAGAGCGCGGGTCCGTTTAGCAAATGCGGGGCTCCGACGTGGAGAGCGGGGGTCCGTTTAGCAGGCATGGGGCTCCGACGTGGAGAGCGGGGGTCCGTTTAGCAAATGCGGGGCTCCGAGGTGGAGAGCGGGGGTCCGTTTAGCAGGCGTGGGGCTCCGACGTGGAGAGCGGGGGTCCGTTTAGCAGGCATGGGGCTCCGACGTGGAGAGCGCGGGTCCGTTTAGCAAATGCGGGGCTCCGACGTGGAGAGCGGGGGTCCGTTTAGCAGGCATGGGGCTCCGACGTGGAGAGCGGGGGTCCGTTTAGCAAATGCGGGGCTCCGAGGTGGAGAGCGGGGGTCCGTTTAGCAGGCGTGGGGCTCCGACGTGGAGAGCGGGGGTCCGTTTAGCAGGCATGGGGCTCCGACGTGGAGAGCGCGGGTCCGTTTAGCAAATGCGGGGCTCCGACGTGGAGAGCGGGGGTCCGTTTAGCAGGCATGGGGCTCCGATGTGGAGAGCGGGGGTCCGTTTAGCAAATGCGGGGCTCCGATGTGGAGAGCGGGGGTCCGTTTAGCAGGCATGGGGCTCCGATGTGGAGAGCGGGGGTCCGTTTACCAGGCATGGGGCTCCGACGTGGAGAGCGCGGGTCCGTTTAGCAGGCATGGGGCTCCGACGTGGAGAGCGGGGGTCCGTTTAGCAGGCATGGGGTTCCGACGTGGAGAGCGGGGGTCCGTTTAGCAGGCGTGGGGCTCCGACGTGGAGAGCGGGGGTCCGTTTAGCAAATGCGGGGCTCCGACGTGGAGAGCGGGGGTCCGTTTAGCAGGCGTGGGGCTCCGACGTGGAGAGCGGGGGTCCGTTTAGCAGGCGTGGGGCTCCGACGTGGAGAGCGGGGGTCCGTTTAGCTGGCGTTGGGCTCCGACGTGGAGAGCGGGGGTCCGTTTAGCAGACGTGGGTTCCTGTGCATAACCAGTGTGGATGTTACATGGCCACTGTCCCCAGTACAGCCAGAAGGCACCGTTTCCGGGGTATCTGTGTGAGTCAATCTCACGTCAGCAGTAGCTTCATTATTTTTTTTCCCCCAGCTTTGCGACAGGTACCATTTATGTTGCTATATTGAGCATATCTTTGTTTAGGTTAAACCCCTGCTCTCCGTTATTGCTGACATTTAAACAAGCTGTCAAGCCACCCAGGGATCTGTGCTCTAGCAGAGCATAGCTGGTGTTTCCTACAGAAAATGGGCTTCAGCTTTCAGGAGCTGATGGCTAATCGTTCACTTCAATGGCCTCTTCCCAAACCAGGTCCCATGTTCATCCTTAGGTGCGTGTAACAGCTCTGCTCCGCCATTTTGCTGCGTTGCTCTTAAAATGTGTTATAATTAATTTACTTTGAAATATATGTATGTCTTAGATGCCTTTGTTTCATGTTTCCTGTTGTTTACTTTTTAAGTTCTCTCTAGTTATTGACTTTCTAAAATGACGCTTTATTTGCCATTTGTATGAATACAGGACCATTGGAATGTGGTTCTCCTCCAGTCTTGAAGTACACGCACATGGTGTAGCTTGGGGTCAGAGTGCATAGTCAGCCGTTAATCCGTCCATTTTTCAGGTGGGAAGGGCCTTTCTAAAGGGCCTAAAGGAGATGGCTATTCTGTCAAGCATGAGATTTAAACAGATGACCTTGCGATGACATGTACAAAGGTCACACAGCACACCCACAGATTTGATCAATCTGACCCTTGAACTTGGGTCTTTCAGCATATTAGCAGTTGAGCTATCCAGCAAATTGGTATCTTTACCTTGCCACTCATAAGAGCTTCAGACCTGCTGGGAGGCACAGGGAGGCTGACCTTCTGCCTGCCTCTCCCTATCCTTTGTTCAGGGTTGTTAAACGGCAGTTTAAAAATCATAACAATCCTCACCGTCGGAGACCCGGAAGTTAGGCTGGGCCCGACGGGCTGGGTGGGGCCTTGTCATGCTGACAGCCAAAGATTCCCCTGCAGATTCTTCGTCTGTGGACCTTAGACCTTTGGCACTCCTCACTAGGGACTCCCGGATACTATGAGTGAATGGCACAATCCAGATTCGGGTGACTGTGTGAGCTGTACGATTCACTCTATACCCTGGGGGGGAGGTAACATTCCTGACATTTTAACCTCTAGTGACACATGACTGAGATGTTTCTGTTGCTGCGCATCTGCGCAGGGTGTGAAAGACGTTCACGTTTGAGTGGGTGGAAGAGTTTCCACGTGGTTCTGCACAGGCCGCACCTCTTGTCAGCACGGCCGTGAGCATAAACTAAGGCAGGCCTCGTTAGCGTAGCATGTAGCAAAAGGGGCCAAGGGGCCTAAGGCAGGCCTCGTTAGCGTAGCATATAGCAAAAGGAGTCAAGGGGCCAGGGGGCAGTGGCGTATGCCTGAGAGCAGCCATGTGTCCACCTCCCAGGACTCCCCCTTGGAAGGTGTGTTTCTGCAGGTGCAGCATGAGTGGGAGCTTCGAAATGCTCTCAGCAACCGTATGCCGCAGAGAATCCAGTCCCTTCTGTCAAAGAGACGTCCGATTCCCAAAAGGGTGGCAGCCCAGAGCTGATGTGTGACTCACTTGGACTCGGAGTACAGCAGCACAGAGATGCAAGGCTGGTCAAAAGCCAGCGACCTCCAGTGGGTGCGTCTCCTGCTGCCCTTCAGGGAGATTCAGTGGACATCCGCCATCCCGCCTGGTGGTTCGCTGAGCCCATGGACATGTTGTTTATTCCGGGTGACATTGTCCGCTTGTAGCCATCCAGGGACCCCGCCTGCTGGCTTTTACAGCTTTATCTTCGGATGGACTTCGCCCAGGTCATCGCCATGTGGAAGGAGGCTGGCTGTCAGGGTGGCTGTTGTTGACCCAAGGCTCACCTGAGTCACTTATCATTTTTTATTATTATTAGGTGCCCATATACAGCTTTTCTTCAGGGAGCCACCCACACACACACAGCTCCCTGACCTGGCAGCGGTGTCTGAGAGACTCGATTGTTTACAGGTCACCAATCGCAGCACCCGGCGGTGTAAAGGCCTTTCCACTGTGGCCAGCACTAAAGACGCGGGCTGCGATCAGAGCCAAGCTTCTCGACGCAGTCGCTTTATTCTCCCGTGAGAATCGCTCACCAAGCCACGGCCTGTAAACAGGCGGCAGGCGGAGCCGAGGAGCACGGTAACCTCATCTGCCTGTCACTCGAAGCCATCTAATTTTAGTTGCACGCCTGCCACCCTCTCGTGCGGGGAACGTCGACGGCACGCTGCTCGTCTGACAGCAGTCACGGTGCTGGCACACGGAAGCCAGGCTGTGTGCTCTCCCCCTGTGTGCCTGGCCAGACCAGGCACACAGGAGGCCAGTCCCCCTTTACACATGGGAGCTTTTTAAAAGGAAATTTCCAAGGGGGGGATTCCTGTCCAGTCTAGCAGGACCTGAATGCCATGCCCACTGAAAATGATCTGTGTTTGAAGCAGGCTGGCACTAGTACTGTACGCTCATCACCTCTGTCTGAGGTGAGCCTGCCAAGTTTAATCCGGACTTGAGTGCCCCCCCCCTCCTCCAGTACCCCCCCCCCCCACCCCGATAAGCTGACCCCATCTCCCAGATCATCCCCAAACAGAGCTCCTCCCATGTGATGAAATGTTTTTACGTCTCTACAGTTTCTGGCTGCGGGGATGCTTGAGTCATGACCTGAATCAGCCGATTCAAGTCCAAGGAACGGCACGGGGGAGCCGTCCGTCTAGCTGAGCGTGTTTAATGAGTTTATTTCCAGCGTGCCATGTCCACTGGCACAGTCACATAAATCCTTCACCGTTCTCCAACTGTAATCTCTGTATTTTCATCTGTGCTGGAAGCGCTCAGGGCCGGAGGATGGATGGAGAGCAGCTCTGTGCCCCCAGTTGCCTGGCAGGGGAAACGGAACACTGGCGTGAAAAGAAGGCGGGAGAAGATTGAGCTTGCAGGGAAGTGGAGTGGGGGGGGGGGTGTTCAGGACTGGGTGCAAGCAGGATGTGATGACTCATCCATCATCTGGCTGGACACAGCAGCTCTGAATGGGCCCAATTAGCCCGGCTTGATTGAATTCACCAGTCTGCGTCAGGCAGGACCTGGGGGGGCATTGTGCCGCCAGAGCAGGGGTACGCAGTCCACCTCAATGACATCGTATCCGTGCCTACTGGTTACAAACCACACCCCTCCAGGCCACGTCCATGTCTTAACCACATCTGTGTCAAGTTCAGGGATCCAACATTGTTTTATTGCATTACAGTTAGTTCTTTTTTTTGTTAAAATATGGCATATTTAGGCTTGATTTTCTCAACGGCAAGATATTGATGCCATGGTCCCGTATTTTGTAGAAATGGGATCATGCCCCCTAGTCTGTGTCAGTGCAGGTTTTCTCAGAAGGGCTAATAAACCAGACAGGCAGCTCCCATCTCAACTGAAAGTAGGCCAGACTGGCTGCAGGGGTGCGAGCTTGTAACACAAAATTTGAGAATTGGGTACGTGGGGGGGGGGGGGGGGGTCACAAAATGCAATAGTAGGCAGTGTTCCCCTCACCAGAAGGCTGGCTCTGGTATGTCAGGGATTCCCCTGGGATTCGGGGAGCAGGGGGTGCGGCCGACACCATACCTCAACCATTTGTGGCAGTGGTCTCCAACATTTATTTTTTACAGTTAGCACTACTTTTTTTATGAGGAAAATAATCAGGGGAGATGCCGAGATATGATGGTTTATTTTGCTGACTGGGGATGCGAGTATGGGGGGGGGGGTGTAAATGTGACGGTCTGATTGTCGCGATCGACTTGGGATGTCTTGAGGACTGACCTGTCAGTTGCCATCGACCAGTTAGCGGCCAGTGCTCACCACAACACTGTGCTGTTCCCCTTAGCGGAGCCACGTGGAGATTCTCCACTGCCACTCCTCCATGCACATTTACAGTACATCATTGCCGCGCGCCCCTCTGACCGTGGCCAGACGGTCCCGTTTTCCTCCATCATCTTGCTCTCTTCTGTGTGTCTGTATGTGTGTAAGTTTTTTCCTTTCTTTCGACATGGTAGAACATGGACAGTAGGGGGCAGAACGGGAGAAGGACAAGCTTGATAGTTATATTGTCGAAATTGTCAAAATGATCCATAAAATGCTGCTCAGCATGCCCTTCGTCTCTACGAAGTCTCTTCTTGAGCTTGTGTTGCGCCAGTTATTACTGTTTATCTGTAGCTGTCAGGACAATGAACAGCAGCACTGGATGGTTTCCAGGTTGTGCGTTAAGTTCCCCCCAGTAACATGCTGTTCCGGGCTGCCAGTCGGGGAGTTAACAGAATATATGGGAGAAGTTAATGTCTGAAGGGTACAGGTGTCAGCAATGAGGATTTAATTGGTCCTGGGTATTTATACAACCCCAGTGTCGTACATGTACAACACGGGATGATTTAAAGGCACTGCAGTAATGTCTCTGCTGCTTGTTGCAGCAGCTGGAGCTGAGGGGGGGGGGGGGTGTTGGTAAGTGGCTGTTCTGCACAGTTTGTCGTGAGACTGTGAGAGCAGGTCTGTCAGCATTCTCACATCTGTCAGGTGAAAGTGCTCCATCTTGACCGAGGAAGTGGTGTCTGGCCTTGCCCTTTGCCAATGGACTGTCTGCTGAAAACCAGCAAGTGTGATGGGGCTTCTGGGCACCCTGCACCCTGTTAAGTTGGTCGTGATACTCCCCCCACTTCTGTCTACATCTCCAAGTTTGTTTTTATCTCATTGTGAGGACTAAATGGCCACAATTTAAACATGAATTTTACATTAAAAAATGTAAAGCTGTAAATGCAATCAATAAAGTGAAATATAAAATAACGTCAAGGTTAGGGCAGGGAAAAGGTTAGGGTAGACATTGCTAGGGTTAGGTTTATGCCCAAAGAAATTAACAGAGTCCTCACAATGACAGGAATATGCACTATATGGAGAAACGCACTGGGACCCCTGGCCATTAGAAATACAGGAACTTTTATGACATCCCATTCTAAATCCATAGTTGGTCCCCCACCATGTCTTTATGGACCTTGCTTTGTGCACTGGGACACAGTCATGCTGGAACAAAAAAGGGCCTTCCCCAAACTTCCCTCAAAAATGGGAAGCATGCAATTGTCCAAATGCAATTGTCCAAAATGTCTTGGTATGCATAAGCATTAAGAGTTCCCTTCACTGGAATCACAGATCAGGGTCCTAGCCCAACCCCTGAAAAACAACCACATACCATTATCCCACTGGTACCAGAATTTACTATTGACACAATGCAATCAGGCACGTAACGTTCTCCCGGTGTCCTCCAACCCAAACTCGTCCATCAGACTGCCAGACAGAAAAGCATGATTTGTCACTTTGCAGAACATGTTTCCACTCCATCCGACGCTTCGCATTGCTCTTGGTGATGTGAGGCTTGCATGCAGCTGCTCGGCCATGGAAGCCCATTCCATGAAGCTCCCAGCACACAGTTTGTGTTGTGAGGTTAATGCCAGAGGAAGCTGGGAATTCTGCAGTTGTGGAGTCAACAGAGCGTTGGCGACTTTTACACACTACACTCCTCAGCATTCAGCAACAGTTACCTTTTACTTTACATGATCTGCCACAATCTGTTTCTGTTGCTCCTAAACACTTCCACTTTGCAATAATACCACTTACAGTTGACCATGGAATATCTAGCAGTGAAGAAATTTCACAAACTGACTTACTGCAAATGTGACATCCTATGACAGCACCACGTTTGAATTCACTGAGCTCTTCAGAACGACCAATTCTTTCACAAATGTTTGTAAACCTGCATGGCAAGGTGCTTGACTTTATACACTTTATATACTTGACTTGTGGCAATGGGTCTGAATGAAACACCTGAATTCACTGATTAAGCAGTGTGTCCCAGTACTTTTTTCCATATAGTGTATGAACTACATGCATGCCTGGGCATGAATGCTGCAATGGGAAGACTCAAACGCGTCTCTTGAGCTTCAAGATGCTATCAGCATTCCGAGGAACCGGAAAATGCCTCACAGCTGTAATCCTCACCGCCCCACAGCACGGAACCGCTCTTGAATTTTCCTGATTTCCCATCTATGTTACAGGATGTGGTTCCACTTTATTTATTATTGTTGTTTGGATGCCTGGGGCTGCCTTTGCATGCCAGACATTTGGACACACACCCCCTCTTTGCTGCGTTAATTATATAAATCACCCGTAGCTGCTTCGCTGAGGGCTCATCACAGGGGGAAACTGTAAATCCAACTCTGGAAGCTGCAGGTGATCATCCGCCTTTTTTTGTTTTTCCTTTTGCCCCAGTAGAGGCTCCCTGGGGTAAGGGTGACAATGGAGAGAAAAGAATAACTTTATATATATTACACACCGTTTTTCATATAGGAAAGATCCTGCATTCCTCCCCTCTGTGCCATGTAGATGTGCCCAGTCTTAGCCTGCGCCCCCCCCACCCGAATGAGCCCTGACAACATCATGGAGGCCAGCAGAGACAAAATACTGAATCCTCTGCCTGCCCCTCCCCAGCCCCATCACTGACTTCTGTGCGGAAGTGCCCCATAAGTAGCATAACAGTAAGTTTGGAAGATGCAGAGAGGGCTAGTCCAGACTGGGCCAGACTGCGGTGATAAACCAGCATCGCTTCCAGGTGAGTCTGTGAATGCCGGGCTGTGTGCATTTCCAGGGCCAAGACAGCGTGAAGGTGAGGGGGGCAGGGGGGCTGGGGTAATGAGGCAGCTGGATGTGGTGAAAAACAGGTTATCATCTTGAGGAATAGCAGGACTCATTTGTTAGACTGTCCCCTCAGACTCAAATGGAGAGGCTGTTACTCAGAGTGAAGAATGTATGCAGCCTTTCCTTCCACACCTCAACAGGCCTCTGACTGTCACACCCGACGTGGGAGAAAAGGGCAAAAGCGGCAGGGGTCACAGTGCTAGACTATAAGGGGGCGCCGTGGCTGTGGGGCGTTACAGCTCCGTAAGGGGTCTCCGTGGCTGTGGGGCGTTACAGCTCCGTAAGGGGTCTCCGTGGCTGTGGGGCGTTACAGCTCCATAAGGGGTCTCCGTGGCTGTGGGGCGTTACAGCTCCGTAAGGGGTCGCCGTGGCTGTGGGGCGTTACAGCTCCCTAAGGGGTCGCCGTGGCTGTGGGGCGTTACAGCTCCGTAAGGGGTCTCCGTGGCTGTGGGGCGTTACAGCTCCGTAAGGGGTCTCCGTGGCTGTGGGGCGTTACAGCTCCGTAAGGGGTCTCCGTGGCTGTGGGGCGTTACAGCTCCGTAAGGGGTCTCCGTGGCTGTGGGGCGTTACAGCTCCGTAAGGGGTCTCCGTGGCTGTGGGGCGTTACAGCTCCGTAAGGGGTCGCCGTGGCTGTGGGGCGTTACAGCTCCGTAAGGGGTCTCCGTGGCTGTGGGGCGTTACAGCTCCGTAAGGGGTCGCCGTGGCTGTGGGGCGTTACAGCTCCGTAAGGGGTCGCCGTGGCTGTGGGGCGTTACAGCTCCGTAAGGGGTCTCCGTGGCTGTGGGGCGTTACAGCTCCGTAAGGGGTCTCCGTGGCTGTGGGGCGTTACAGCTCCGTAAGGGGTCTCCGTGGCTGTGGGGCGTTACAGCTCCGTAAGGGGTCTCCGTGGCTGTGGGGCGTTACAGCTCCGTAAGGGGTCGCCGTGGCTGTGGGGCGTTACAGCTCCGTAAGGGGTCTCCGTGGCTGTGGGGCGTTACAGCTCCGTAAGGGGTCTCCGTGGCTGTGGGCCGTTACAGCTCCGTAAGGGGTCTCCGTGGCTGTGGGGCGTTACAGCTCCGTAAGGGGTCTCCGTGGCTGTGGGGCGTTACAGCTCCGTAAGGGGTCTCCGTGGCTGTGGGGCGTTACAGCTCCGTAAGGGGTCTCCGTGGCTGTGGGGCGTTACAGCTCCGTAAGGGGTCTCCGTGGCTGTGGGGCGTTACAGCTCCGTAAGGGGTCTCCGTGGCTGTGGGGCGTTACAGCTCCGTAAGGGGTCTCCGTGGCTGTGGGCCGTTACAGCTCCGTAAGGGGTCTCCGTGGCTGTGGGCCGTTACAGCTCCGTAAGGGGTCTCCGTGGCTGTGGGGCGTTACAGCTCCGTAAGGGGTCTCCGTGGCTGTGGGGCGTTACAGCTCCGTAAGGGGTCTCCGTGGCTGTGGGGCATTACAGCTCCGTAAGGGGTCGCCGTGGCTGTGGGGCGTTACAGCTCCGTAAGGGGTCTCCGTGGCTGTGGGGCGTTACAGCTCCGTAAGGGGTCTCCGTGGCTGTGGGGCGTTACAGCTCCGTAAGGGGTCTCCGTGGCTGTGGGGCGTTACAGCTCCGTAAGGGGTCTCCGTGGCTGTGGGGCGTTACAGCTCCGTAAGGGGTCTTCGTGGCTGTGGGGCGTTACAGCTCCGTAATGGGGCGCCGTCATGATGGGGCATCAGGGCTTCATAAGGGGGCACTGTGGTGATCTGGTGCCCGTTAGTGTTTGTTTTTGTGAGGGTACCTGCTTTGTTATCTGCTTTTTCTGATGTTGGGTGTTAGAAAAAAAAAAGCCGGCCTTGGCTTATTTTTTTTTGCTTTTGAATTGCGTGAATCATCGTGGGAGGTGAAGAGAGGAGCCTGCACTGACGTCTCTGATGGGCTCGTGCTGAAGGCGCGGGGCTGGCGATGAAGCCCTCCTCCGTCAGCATCACTTCAGCTGAACGGCTTTGATTTAAAAAAAAAAAAGCAGGACTCTGAGGGAGGAAGGATTACTGCATAGTCTTCAGATTACAGCTGTTCGTGCGGCACGTGGCTGTGCCTGGCTGATGCTGTTACCTGTTTAAATGGCCGTATCCACATTAACAGCTTCCTGGTGGCCTACTGTATTCATCCATCCACCTTCCAAGCTTATACCATCTCGAGTTGTTCTGTGTATGTGTGTATGTGTTTCATACAACATGTATTGGTCCATGTCTCTCTGTCCACGCATCCTGTCTCTCGCCATATTGTTTTGCATCTGTTTGTGTGTACAGTCGTCCCTCTCCATTTCGCGCTTCGACTTTCGCGGCTTCACTCTATCGCGGTTTTTTCAAATACATTTATTCATTAAAAAGTTGATAGACAGTGAAAATGATACAGCCCGCGCTCGGTCAATTATACACCTCTGTATTACAATTAAAATTAAAATTACTGTACGTATGGACTGTAGGCCTATGTGTTCGAGCACCCCCGCAAATCCTTCAACGCCAGGTGCAGCCGAATAATAAAGAAATAAAGAATCCTACTTCGCGGAAATTCATTTAACGCGGTAGAGTCTGGAACGGATTAACCGCGATAAACGAGGGAGACTGTATTCGTACATTGGGTATCTCGCACGCATACCACGTGACACCAGTGGTGTGGCCCAACCTGTTCCCAGTTACTCAGCCTGACTAGCTTGTGTCCCAGATCCATTCCATCCAAGGTGTATTTGTCGCTTTGGGTGTATCCATACTTGCGGCTTTTCCAGAGGGCAGAGTGCCAAGCAGCTTAAGAGGGTAGAATTAACGAGCCGCCGATAGCACACACCACTCTAATCCTGACCTGGGGCCGCAGACAGACCCTGTGGTGTCCCGGAGATGCTTCATTAAAGTTTGGCTTCACTTCTTTCTGTGCTTCCACTGTCACTGTCTGTATTCAGCGATGCTGTAAATCCATCAATGAAATCAATAGCAGTGCCAGGCTGTTTTTTGTGTATGTGTCTGTGTGTATGTGTGTGCTTGTGTTTTTGTAATTATTGCGTGGTGGGGACTCGGGCTGCACAATTCACTATCTCGATTCACACCTGGTTCTTCCGACCACATTGCAGCTAAAGCTTGGGTCATTTCATTTGTCCACACATCCAGAGACAGGATATTTGTATAACCGTTGCACAAAGAAAGCGTTTCAAGTCCCACCTCAAAGTACCGAAATGCCAAAAAAGTATCCACTGGCCCTTTCGGTACAGCTGTTTTGGTTACCATAACTGAAAGGCCAGTTGAGTGTTTCCTTTCTGTTGTCAGAAGTTGATATGCTGGTCCTGGATCAATAATGTTTGGCACAGTCATGTTTTCCTGTATTTCCTTTTGCAATAAACGTTTAAATTTAAGGGAAAAAATCGTTGCAGAGAATCGCAATCGCAATTCTAAGCATTTTTTTTCCAGAATCGTGCAGCCCTAGTGGAGACTGGATTTCCCCACAATATGATAAAAACCTATAACTTTTTACCTTGTGGGGAAATTTTGGTCTTCACAAGGATGACCTCAACTTTATAAAAATCTGTGAATGCAGTCAAAAAATTTTAAATGCCAAAAATCTTGTATTTTGTTTGGTTACTTATGGTTAAGGTTAAGGTTAGGTAGGGGTTAAGGTCATCATTGTAGGGATTAGGGTTATGCCCTTAGAAATGAATGGAGAGTCCCCATAAAGATATGAATGTGTGGACTGTGTGTGCGTATGTGCATGCATGTGTGAGTATGTGCATGCATGTGTGAGTGTGTGCATGCATGTGTGAGTGTGTGCATGCATGTGTGAGTGTGTGCATGCATGTGTGAGTGTGCTTTCCATCCATCCATCCACCCACCCAGCCACCCATCTTCCAACATCTTATCCTAAGGAGAGTAATGGAGGACCTGGGGCTTATCTCAGCTGCATAGGGCCCAAGACTGGGAGCTCCATGTGGGTTTCCTTTCTTCTGGATACCATGGTCCCGCTGACCTCATTCCCCCGTATGTGAAGATTCTGGAGACCCACGTGATCAGGAGGAGACTCAGAGCAGGTCATCCAGGCCTCTTCTTAACTCTTTCATCTGATCATTCCCTATGTTCTCCTCGGAATCGCTGTGTGATGTTTAGAATCTGTTGGGCTCAGACTTCTCTGCTACCTCCGCTTCACTCTGGACCATCGGAGCTTGGCCCAGATTCACCTGGTAGCTTCTCTCCGAACTTCTTCGGCGTGAGCCCAGCCAGAGCAGGTGACTGCGAAGCGGCAGGCCTTTGGAGTAGCTGAGTAGATGATTCTTGGAATGTACCCCGTGTGGAGGCAAATATAATGACTCCACAGTGAAATATCAGCTGACCATCCGATGGCTTTCACAAAATCTACAGTTTAAACTATTGTGATGAATCTCCCCTTCCATAATGGCCTATTACATGCAAGGTCAGGGTGAATCCGGAGTCTGACCCTGGGCAGGATGGGAGCTGTTAAATCTAGTGATGGAACAAATGGGGAAAATATCTTTCTGCTAGTTAGTTTTATAATAGAAAACAAAAACCTAAACTTAAAATCTTATAAATAACTGAACTTTGAAGTGAGAACAGGCAGGGTACAGCGTTTCCTGCGGGCGGTTCTTTTTCTGCAGTGTGGGGGTGGGGCCCCACTTCCTTGGCGTAGAATCATGGGAAATCTCCCACCGGTGTCCCATGGGCTTAAGGCCCCCGTGCCATGGTTCCAGAAGCTTCCCCTCATCGTTTGCGTGAAACTTTACAGTTGGCTTGACGTGGAAAGCACCGGTGTACCTTACATAACGAGCTAATTTCTCCACTTACACTCCCTCCTGGCCTCCCACAACACTCTTTCCTTATGCTCAGGGAAGATCGTGCGGGGGCTTACGCTAACGGCCGCATCGGTGAATCCCCAGCACTCCCGCTGGATTTCCTCACCCACCTGCCCACCTGCTGCACCCTGATTGGACAAATAATGAGAGAGTCATGTGCTCTGTAACGCTCGACCTCCTCTGCTAGACGGCCATGCCCCTGAGCTCACGGCAAATTGAATTGGCATGGTTTCTCCCCTCTCAGGTGGCCTAGATAAGCCAGTGCTAATGATTATTAAGAATTGTATTATTTCCTCATGCTCGATTCAAGAAGCTCTGACTCAAGAGACCTGAACCTTAACCGTTGTCTGCCATGGTGCTATTTAAGAAGAGACTGGTGACCATACTCTGCTTGCCCATACAGATGGGTGATGTTCTGGAGATGTTTTGGGGTTGGTCCTGAAGGCACAGCAGTAGAAACCTGATCCCAAAGTACCTCAGCTCCGGCTCCACTGTTCTGTTGTCTCCCCAGATTTTGCTCAATCTGTATCTGGGTTCATTCAGGAGGGTGGAGTAGTCACGTTGCACCATGACCGGCCTCCTGACAGCATGTATCTCATGCTGTGCACATCACCTCGACGCATTTAATGGGTCTGTTATCTGATGCGAATGTGCGTAAACACACGTTTGTGTGGCTTTCAGCTGAGTTATTTAGACGTGACACTGCATTAAAAGCCTTGGTGTTTTGACGTACTAAGGTTGTTTTGGTCTTTAGAGAAATGTCTTTTTAAGTGCTGAGATGGTCCACGTGTTAATGTAGGCGTTAGAAACTCTGTCTGGCCTTTTTATGGGGCCCAAAGCATGACAGGGATGTGACTCTGGGCTTCGACGGCAGCGTCGTCCACGGCAGGTCAGCCTCTCATGCACTAAGGGCTGTATGGCCTTATTATAAATGCTGCTGACTTAACTGTTTGTTACAGTGATCAGCCACTCATATGGCCTTAGGCACGATGTGGCAGTTTCGAAGGTTAAAAAAAACTCTGGTATTCATGTCAGCTTCTTTTTTTCATTTTGAATACTGATCTGGGTGTATTTTTATAAATCAACAACCGAGGCCAAAGCATACAATCCTAGACATTAAATTACCTTCACCAAAAAAAAAAAAGGGGTGGAATGTAAAGTTTTGTGGCTCAAAGGATTCTATGGTCAAGATTTCTGAAGGATTCCCAGGTTGGGGACAGGTAGGACATCTATGATCCTTCCACGTGTTTCTCTTTCCCCGTTTTTCTGCAAATGATTGGCTTCCGATCAGGGGAAGGTTGGTCCTGATGCAGTCTGATTAGCCCAGCATCCGATCGGTGAGGGATGCAGTCTGATTAGCCCAGCATCCGATCGGTGAGGGCCTGGCAGGGCTGAGCGCTGTCTTTGCATACATTCTGGGCAGCTGCAGGAAGCTGCTTTCCTGCGTACCGTTTCAGTGCCAGGCTGCGGTCTGGCTGGATACTTCCCTCCATGGAGGAGGCTGCCTGCTGTTTTCATTCACACGCTTGACAGGCACTTTCAACCGATGTGACCTGCAGCAGAAAGCAGCCAATACCTTTAGCTGATTGCGTCCATTCGTCCATCTCCCATATCACTTAGCACCGCAGCCTATTCCAGGAAGTGCAGGGCATGAGGCATTGGGACTTGAACCAGGAAACTTGCTTTAGTCCAAAGATCACTTTCTTAAGTATACTTGTGTCATGGCTCTGCTGCCCCGTGGTACTCCAGAACCACAAGGCTCGCCGAGGCCTCTCGCCTTTGTTTTGTACCTGCAAAGAGATACATGGAAACTCCATGGGGCCATAGTCAAATCAGGCTCTTTGGACACAGGGCTGCTTATTCTTCTTCTTGCCAAGCATTTCTCTGCCCTGCAGGAAGGGAAACAAATAGGAAAATTATGCAAATGTGTCTAAGTGCAGCTCCTGTTTTCTGAGGGGTGGGGCTTATTCTAATTCTGCATCATTCTTGTTTTTCCACTCTTCTTCAGAACAGCCCTGCATTGGCCCCCAAGTCGTCATATAAATATAATTAAATATGAATCCCTGCATGTCCTCCGGTGTTAATTCTGGGAGCTGCTGTAATGGATCACTTAGTTATTATTAGAACGCGGCAGCCCACTCGTAAGCCGTGCCGGGGGAGCAGGGGGGCCCGGCTCTTCATGGTGACTGCCTGAACTGAACTGCAGGCCAATCGAAGGTTTAACACCCCATGTAACAGCTCCACACCGCTCAGGCGCGTTCTCATCTCCAGGTGTGAGCACATGGTGCATATGTGTGTCACCTGTAAATCTTACTCCTCAAAGGTCGTTATAGGGTCATCCTGGCAGAAGAGTTCATCGTGAGCAAAGGGAATTGCCAGGTCGCGACCCATGTTATCTCGCTGCAGGCTGGAGTCCGCATCTCCTTCGCAGCCTTTACATGTAATATACAGTATTTTACCCAGAGCGATATGAAGGTTTTTCCTGTATAAACGGGTGAAGTCAGCAGCGTATATAAGCCACCAAAGCGTGTGTGTATGCGCGTATGACGGTGCTTCTCCCTTCTTGTCCAGCATTAGAGGTAGGGAGCAAGTGACCACTATGGTTCTGTGAAAAGCTGTGCATTCCTTGCCTGGACTTCGGACTCCCGCAGCCAAACGTCGCCGATTCTGCTTCCGACAGCTTTTCATTTCTTGTATAACTATCCTTCCTCTTTAGAATTCCGGTGGCAGCAGCAACTTTAAAGGTATGTCTCAGTGTAATGATTAATCCATGAAGCGGATCCGGTTGAGTATCTGTATCACGCATGGGGGGGGGGCTGAGGTTGGAGCCCTGATTTCAGCAGGGTGGCAGCGAGGGGCCCCTCAGTGCCGCGGTGAGGGAGGAGAGGCCCTTGGCAGACCGGACTCTCGTCGCTCTCCCTTACCCCATTCCCACTTTCATTTCTCCGTGCTGAGAACTGTTCCCTGTGTGTACACCCCCCCCCTCCCATTACCACCACCTTTTAAACAGATAATCTGCAGAATTGTTTTGTTGCAGCTTCCGGGTGCTCAGACCACCGCCCCCTGCATGATTTGCCCTAACCGCAGAGCCCAGAGCCAGCATGGGGTGTGGCTCAGCCGCAAGTCCTCCAAAGCCCACTGTGGACTGAGGCCATTAAACAGCCAGGAGTGCAGGAAGCTCTAGGAGAGCATCAGATAAGCAGTGCAGATGTGGGGGAGCAGGCAGCATGTCCGCGTGTGCTCTTGCTCCCTCCGTGCCCCGGCAGATCGACGGTCCGTTTGGGTTTAAAGCACCTTATGTGTTGTACAGTTCACCATTTACACACAGGTGATTTATTTGACCATGTCAGCTTACTAAGCACCGCGTCCCACTACACAAAGAACTTTCTTGTTCTCTCCACAGCTGCAATGCTGTTTTTTCAAAGCATCACCGCTCACTTGTTACAGTCCCTATTCGGCATCCAAAACGTGGCTCTGATGCACCATTCCTCTGCCGTCCAGTATGGGCATTTTGTTTTGTTTGTTTTCCCTATGGCCAGTGGCCCGTTTCTTGCCCTGGCAGCGCAGCACCAGGCAGAGTCTAATCCCCCTCGGTTACGTGACGCCGGCCTGTGGTTTGCGGACGGGCCCAGCGAGGTGTGGTGGGAAGCAGACCATGAACCCGCTGCGGGCGAGCTGCGGCCCCCACCAGCCACTTTATGCAGCCGGTCCAGTTCGCTAGCTCATGTGGCAGAAGTTAATTAAACAAAGCCCATGAAAAGGGTGCTCGAATCGCTCCGTTAGTCCTTTGTTTGCATTGGCAAGGGGATGGAGCTTCTGACGGTATAAGCTGCTGTCAGTCCGGCTTCATTGTTTACGTGCCTTTGCTCTCACTCCTATCGCTCAGTTTTCCATCCGTATCAAAGTCTGGCAGCATGTGCCCATCACATACTCAGTGTTGCTCAGTGCTGATGTTTTCACACTTGTAGGCTTGGGAGGTTACAGTAATAGATGCAGATATTTTGGCTGTACCACGGTATTTCCAGTCGGCGAAATTTATCTCAGGGGACCAGCTCCAGCCCCTCCGCCCTGCGAATTATATCGTGAAATTGCCGGAATAGGTAAGAGCGTTGCTCTTTGAATACGCCGTTAAAATACCTTATTACACGGCTTTCTGGAATGCTTGATTCTGATTGGTCAGTTGAGACATTTGCAGGTTGGTTCTTTTCAAATAATAACCGCTCCAAAATAATAACGCATAGCCGGTACTACTTGTATGTTTAAAATCCCTCCGCGCCAACAAAGATTACCATTTAAAAATGTTAATTTAAAACAAATATGCCAATAAAATGTTTCAAATCCATATTCATGTCCAGTTTTTTTTTCCTTATGTGGCAAGTAGCCGTGTAATAAGCGGGATAATGTACAGGCAGCCGGTAGTTATCGCAAAATAAGCCCCTTCAGTGTGATACAAGACCCTCGGCTTCGCGTCGGGTCCTGATCACACTGTCGGGGCTTATTTCTGCGATAACTACCGGCTGCCTGTACATTATCCCTTACGTGTACTGTGAGGAGGATATGTGAAGAATAAGATGCTGCCCAAGCCTGGTGCAAAGTGACGTTTTGTAAATGCTTCGCGTTTATCTTTTTTGGCCCGTATTTCACAGGCAGGTAGAGAACCAAAATCACAGTGCTAGGGAAGCACCGCAACTGAACCTGATGTTCACAGTTTGGCCTAAATGAGTCTTTTTCATCCGGACCATGTGGTCAGTCCATACGGACTTCTCTCCCTGGGTCATTTGGGAGAATCCCTTTTCTCTTTTCCCCCTCATCTCGCTCTGGGCAATGATCCCATTTCTCATGAGGCAGCAGCTGAAATGGGCCGATTGTTTCCTCGCCCTGGACGGCAGTGTCAGTACCCCCACCTCACGGGTCCTTCTTCGCTATGACCATTGTTTGCTGTGCCTCAGTGACTCCGGCGGGCCGCCTGGTCTTGGGGCGTGGCCAAAATGTGACTGATGGGGTTTTGCGGTGACTGGCACGCTGGGCAGTGGCCGTACCCGGTTTCAATGAGGCTGAGGTCACGTGTCTATGTCACAAGTTGCCCTGTGGGAGGGTCATGAGCCGGAGAGTGATGAGACAGAAGAATGCTACCCTGACTGACAGCCCGGATGGTACCGGCTCTGGGCCGGTTTCCCCTTGTTGACTCAGTAGAGGGACCCGCACATGGGCCCTGACTGACAGCCCGGATGGTACCGGCTCTGGGCCGGTTTCCCCTTGTTGGCTCAGTAGAGGGACCCGCACATGGGCCCTGACTGACAGCCCGGATGGTACCGGCTCTGGGCCGGTTTCCCCTTGTTGGCTCAGTAGAGGGACCCGCACATGGGCCCTGACTGACAGCCCGGATGGTACCGGCTCTGGGCCGGTTTCCCCTTGTTGACTCAGTAGAGGGACCCGCACATGGGCCCTGACTGACAGCCCGGATGGTACCGGCTCTGGGCCGGTTTCCCCTTGTTGACTCAGTAGAGGGACCCGCACATGGGCCCTGACTGACAGCCCGGATGGTACCGGCTCTGGGCCGGTTTCCCCTTGTTGACTCAGTAGAGGGACCCGCACATGGGCCCTGACTGACAGCCCGGATGGTACTGGCTCTGGGCCGGTTTCCCCTTGTTGACTCAGTAGAGGGACCCGCACATGGGCCCCGGCTGGCAGCTGTAGTCCGAAAACACGGATGCTGCTCTGCATGTGTATCGCAGCATCTGTCTGCACTTTACAGACTGAGGGCCGTTTACAGCCGGATCTGTACATGTTCGGGGAATCGGTACCATTTCCTCAGATTATGAACTCTCTTGAATTTTTCCAGTTCAATGTAAAATTATCTCTGGTAAAGACACACCCAGGGTTACACCTACAGGATTTATGCTATTTCTGTATGCTAGTTCTGTCCTGTCCCTTACATAGTCTCACTGCCCTGGTCTGGCCACAGATGGATGCATGTTATTTGCGTGTCTCTTGCTGTCTTCTGGGAGAAACTGACTGCAGTCCCTTATCTGATACTGTCTTCAGATACACTGGCCAATTTATTATGATTATGTCATTTTAGACCTCTGCTTGTTTCCGTGGAAACAGGCTACTGTCTCCCATTGATCGACCCCCCCCCCCCCCCCCCACCAAAACCTACCTTCATGCTCACAGTAGTGTTCTCTAGGCCAGCAGCTGGAGCATAGGTCAGTTTGCCTCAGAATTATCTCGCTTATCTCTCTCTCTCACCTTGCTCCCATGTTACTTGGGCACTGAACACTTCAGCATGCTGTTAGAAACTTTTGCAGCCAACTGGCTGAGCCAAACTATGTGCAGTTTGTGCTGTGGGCCTGGTTTGCTGCTTCCTGAAAGTGAAGGGATGTGGATAAAAAAGGATGAGCAGCTCAGGATCGAAGTACGTTTATCCAAGTGCAATGTTCACATCAAGAGACCTGACCCATTTTACACTTAGACACTCAGTGCCAAAGAATTCCCAGGGATATTAATGGATATTGGGAAATTTATGCAGTGATTTGTCAGACCACACCACCTTTTTAAAAGCCTCTTCAAAGCTGGAAAAAACTCAGAATGAACCCCTGCTTTATGGACGTCATACATCGTGTAGTTTTGTGGACCTCCCATTAAATATCCATTAGAGGAAGATGCACATCTTGACTCATTTCAGTCAGGAGATGATTACATTTCTCATGATTCCCATTGGCTGATAACCTGTTGTTACTAAGTAACATGAAAGCTGTAAATTTCTGATGAATAGAGGCTGTGTAGCACTGAGATATCGATCCCAAGTGAGACTCTTCTCCTCTTTTACATTCTGCAGCCTTTTCTCTTAGAAGGAGAGTGGAAAAAAGCCACCACACTTGATCCATTCTTTTTTCCTTTTCTGTTTACTGAAATTCTTTTTTCTAACATTAATGTTTTCTATCACAATATACAAACTTTGTTGCTTTTTTGCATTTTATTTTTGCTAGATTTTTCTTGTATGTTTGTTTTCCTGAGTGCTCAGGAACGGGAGGGCATCCTGTCCGGTCATTCTGGTCAGCTGATATGCGGCTTCATAACATAAATTAATTTTCAGTCATGACTTACTTTCTACTCCCAGGCTCTACACTAATCCTTTGAAAGCGGGAAAAAAACACACCTAAAGAAGATGCAAGAGATTCAAGATTCAAAGGTTTATTGTCATCCCTACAGATCAACACACCGTGTAGCGTTGAGGAATTAAATGTGGTTCCTCAGGTCCCAGCACCCAGTACAAAAAAAAAAAACAGAAGAAAATACAGTGTTCATAGAAAGTCTTGGAACACATGCTTAATTCAGTAAAAATATTGCAACATTTACTGGTTTTATAATACAAGACATAATTTTATTCATGTATTTACAATTATATATATACAGCCAGTAGTTTTAAGTAAGATATTCAAGTAGTAATTAAATGAAATCCAAGTTACAGTTCTAAAAGGAGCTGTTCTGAGTTACAAAAGTTCATTGACAAGCAGTTGCATTGGGTGTTTTTAATTAGTGACACCTCTGAACTGACACCCAACATTTGTGTAGATAATCCCTTTGGGAGCCAAGGACTACAATTGCAATTAATAGTAAAATGACAAAACAGAACTGAATAAGTCAGTCAAAAAAAGATGCTTAATAAAAAGAAAATGTCCTTGGAAGATGTGTAGAGATGCTAAATGTTGCTTGTCAATGGACTTATGAATCCAATATATTTGCAACATTTTTACAGATTGAAGCAAGCGTGCCGAGACTTTCTCTGTACTGTATAACAAACGAGTTAAAAGAATGGAATTAAAAATAGTGAAGTTAAATAAAAATACAGTAAATGGAATGTAAAATGTCTCCACCTATCATCCCAGAGAGCTTCTCCATATGTACCCATGAGATAGATACCGTGTCAGAGGCCTTCTTTTGGAAGAGAAAGGGTCTCTGTTTGCCCTGAGATCATTAATGATCGATGACAGCAGGAGGTTGGCTCCTCTGAGCTGCTCATCCTTTTTTATTGACATCCACATTGCTGTCGGTTTGAGTATCATTATGTCAATAATGGTGAATTGCAGTGGGTCCCAGTCCTGGGATGCTTAAGTGTCACAGACCCCCATCCTGTGGTACCATTGGCCCAAAACCACCGCAGTCTCATTCGCGCAGTGAATCAGAGGCTCTGGTCTGCTGCAGCTGGCCCAAGTTGGCAAACGTCTGCTCCATCAGACCAGCTCCTGCAGTGCTTGTTGTCTGTGAGACAGCTTGGGTTGGTCATCACTCTCCTCGCTCCCTTGTTTCCTTCTTGAGTGTGATTCATGTTTAGGTCTGTTTGTCGCCCTACAAATTCCTCATGTTTGCCACCCTCAGATTGCCTCTCTTGCCTCTCTCTGGTCCCATGTGATTGCGAATGCAGCCTGGGCACTTAACGCTTGCTGTACGCCATTAGGACACACTTTGTGGGTGGAAAGCTAAGCCACACCGTTTGGATTCCACTATCTGTTCCTCGCAGGCCGTCGTAGGTCCTGTCAACGACGCGGTAGTGGCTTGTAGAGGGCCAGACACCCAGCCCGAACAAAGCATCACTAATTATCTCATGGGTGAGATATCAGATAATCATCTCAGAATAAAAGCTTTGCACATTGCCTTCCAAGGTATTCTATAATCCAGCGCCATCTTGGGCTACATTTGGGGGCAGGTTTCTTTTAACTTTTTTAAAGGAACCAAAAGCTTCTTGGCTGATTGGAGTTACACTGTCGAAAGCTGATGTTGTGCACAGATAAAATATTCACTGCCGAGAAATTAAGTCGGGTGTTTAGATTAACAAGTTAATTATTAAACATTGACTGATAAGACATTTTTATTATCTAAGCTGAAAGAGTGTCGGGTATGGGGGGATGTGAACTACTTAACTGCCCCCATCTCTTTGCAAAATGCTTATCCAAGTGAGATGTTCACTGCTCTCGTTTAGCCTACCACTGCTATTTTTGCAGTATCTGCATTACCATTCGGATTGAAAATGACAGATAATTGGAAGAGCAACCTGTTTTTATCCCAGTGCCCCACTACATAAAAGCCCTCTAACAAAGTTCCCTGACATTTTTCGTAATCACCAGATGATCTCATGCTTGTTATACAGAGAAGCTTAAATGTATTCTTCTAAACCTAGTCTGAAGGTTTCATCCATAAATCTGGGCTGCAGGATTTCATACTGGTTTATTCGATTTCTGGACCGCGTCAACCCTGTAATGATTTCCCCATTCGTGCCGCCAGCTATGAGCCATAGCCTCATTGTTCCCCAGACTTCTCCCATTTAAGTGCCACAGAAGCGGATCGAACCGTTCTGGTACCTCACTGAGCCGGGTTTTTGTCAGAGGTGGCCTTTGTATCTTCTTGCCGTGAAGGCCCCCCCTTCACACGCATTACAGGACCCTGCCGGCTGAGCGGGGCGCATTGATAGGCAGCCACGGTCGAACCAACACCCGTACCGGTGTGCCACTTCTGTTGGGTGTGGCGTTAACGATCGGCAGCTGAGTCCTGCCCGCCCACATGTGGCCCTTTGTGTGAGAGGGGGACCAATCACCATATTACGTGGCAGATAAAGGGCCCAGGAGAAAATCCCCCCTCCGTGCCAGAGGGATCACTGGATTTAATAGGTATTGATCTAAAAAGCCGCACTACATTGTTGCCTCTACATAATTTATTCTGCCCTGAAAGTGAAATGATGATAAGGTCATGGTGAGACATGCCACTCATCCCTGCCCATTAAAAGTCACCCTGACATTTGAGCACCTCTCCTTTAAAGGTGCTAATTCTCTTTGCATAACAGCAGCTCTGCTAAGCCACCCAGCCAGCTGCTGCCCTGCGCCTCGCTCCTCTGTCTGGGGTCCAGGTCAGGCGCAGAATGAAACCAGCCGTCGCCTTGCGCTGTTCATCTGCTTAGCGGGAGCTTGCTGGCTGGTATGCCCTGTACCAGATCTCCCCTGGGCACGACTGCACGCTCACATACTCAGGGCGCGTTATGTTGCATGCTAAACTGTAATGCGACTTAATGCTAAACTGCTCACTGCATCTCTGGCTGCATTGAAAACCCAAGGTAACGTTCAGATGGTTGTGGCAGCAATGCCCAGTGAGTTGTGTGTTGTTTTTTTTTTTGTGCTCCATTTCGGATAGGTGCTAGACCAGCAGCTCTGACTGCAGCTGATGGCTATTATTGGATTTTTTTTGACAGTAAATGATTTCCATGGTTACACGTCTAGCAGGAATGCACATAGATTCTCCCGTTTTGTACACTATGTGATATGATATGACATGATATGATATCAGGGCAGTTTGTGGCTCTTCAGGTTAAGACCAATGCAGGTTTTCGCTGCAACTCCCTAATTAGGTCACTAATTAGAGGACTGATTGGCTGAAGAGTCCTCACACCTGGGCTTGAAGAGCTGACTTAAAGGTTACCCCAAAAACCTGCATACACACCGGCCCTTTGCAGATAAGATTGGCCACCCCTGATCTAAATGTTGCTGGTTCACATCCCGTGGCCAGGAGAGTGATTATTGAATGAGGCCTCTAACTCTGATCACTGCTTCAGGGGTGCTAGATACATACCCTGAGCTTTGCATTCACGTGTGTCTCATAGTAGAGCAAAATTCAGATCAGGGGAAATGTCAAAATAAAGCATTATCATCATATGCTAACAGCTTTTTAAGGTAACAGGAATGTGTTGAGCCACCTTACCCTCTGAGAAATGAGAACCCTGCATGGGGTTGAATATGGAAGCTTTCAGTCACCTGTCCTAAACTCGTGTGCAACATAAGAAATGAAATCGATGCCAGGCATGGACTTTTGAGGTGATTGCCTCACTGTAGCAGCCATGCTTAATTTTACTGGGAATTGCACATCATTATGGTAAAATAACAATGATTTCCGTTTGATGTCTCAGCTGCCTACCACAAACCCCCAATGTTGCCGCCTGATCCCAGTTGTTGCTTATGTTGATGCCTGTGTGGTTCCTCCTTGTGGAGTGCATCTGTCACACCCTGGAGAAAATGCAGCACCTGACCTGAGAGACACCAATTTCAGAGGACAGCTACACATGCTTAGTGTGTCGTACAGCATGCTTTTTTTCCTCACTTACATTAATTTGACATGTGATTCACTTTGGACAAGTTTCAGGGCTTGGTTAGACAAACATCTCCCCAGCCACATATACGCTTCCAATATATAATTACCCGTTTGATTTTCCGTAATGGAGAAATTGTGGCAATCAGTCATGTGGACATGCAGTGTAGTCGGTTCATCCATCTCGCCAGAGAATGCATTTTGTGCCGTCTTCTGGGCCATATTAGGGTAGAATGAGACCTATGTGTTAAGTTGATGCTGTGTTAAGTGACATTAGCTGTGTTGTGAGAGGCCATTTCTTCCAGGGTGCTATCTGATGAAGTCTGCCACCAATGGGACTTCACTCATAAGGTGGATGCGAGGCTGGAGCAGGCCCAGCCTACACCCAATTCATGACTCATTATTATTAACGAGCCAGCAGCTTTCAGACCGGGTGAAGGCGCGACTTATTGGACCCTCAGCGGCGCTGAGATATTTATGAGTCTGACAGGGAGGGGAACGGGGCTGGTATTTTATTTTCACATTAGTTGTGCTCTTGGTTCCAGATGTGTCTGTGCAGGTCCACCGGTAGGTGTTTGGGTCTAAATCATGCCTTCTGTCCATCTGTGGGGACAGAATGACACGTCTAGCATCCTTGGTAACTCAGAGCGCCTGATTTAATTAAGGCACCGGTGAGAAATGTGAAGGAGGGCTCTCAGATGCTGATGGTCTGTAGCTTTGTATATTTATTAGTATTATTTCTTGGGTCTCCTCCATTAAGCTTGGATTTTGCACCATGGCTGCCAGGCCCAGGCAGATGAATGACAGGTTCTACCATCATGGAATCTTAGCTTTGCCTGACAGTCTGAGTACGGAGGAGTAGATCTACAGGCCAGGTGGTGCCGGGCCTGTGGAGAGAGGCTGCTGTACCCTGCTCCCAGCACACACACTCCTGTAGCGGCTTGCAGCTCCATCTGCCGCGGTCGTGGAGCGTCCGCGGTGTGGGGGGCGGTGTGTGGATTAGGACTCTGTGCCCGTGATTGGAAGGTCGCCAGTTCAAATCCCACATTTGGTAGAGTGATTTCACCAGTGGGCACCTGAGCAAGGCCCTTAACCTCGATTGCTCCAGGGACAATCTGACCCTGCATTCTCAATTGTATGTCACTTAGTATAAAAGCTTCTGCTGTATAAATAAATGTAAATTTGTACTCAGCTGGGGGAAGTGTGTGTGTGTGTGTGTGTGTTTGTGTGTGTCCGCGTCCGCGTGTGTTCGAGCGGGTTTACCTATCCTTATGGGGACACAATGTCCCCATAACGTGATAAATATCCATTTTTTCCTTTATGGGGACCGGTTTCCTGGTCCCCATAAGGGAAAACTCTATTTTATAAAAATCGGTGACTGCTATGAAAAAACTAAAAATGCAAAAACTCTTGTATTTTGTTTGGTTACTTATGGTTATGGTTAGGGCAGGGTGGGGGTTAAGGTTGTCATAGTTAGCGTTAGCATTTTTCCCATTGAAATGAATGAGCGGTCCCCATAAGGATATGTTTACTCTACATGTGCGTGTGTGTATGCGTGTGTGTGTGTGGGGGGAGCTGCACTAACGCCCTGGCTCTTGTTCCCTGCAGTTTGCTGTTTCGTGGTCCACAAACGGTGCCATGAGCTTGTCACGTTCTCCTGCCCTGGGGCTGACAAGGGTCCCGACACAGACGTAAGTGACCCCGCCCTCGTCTTTCCCACCCCAGTGTGTCTAATCGGTTTCCATACAGCCTCTTCGCTCACTGTGTCTCAGTTTCAGCCATGTGCGCATTGCTGCATGATGATCATCTTCCAGATGCTCCTTCTTGTTCTTTAAATGTCACTGAAAGTGGATTATGCAACTTAAAGGGCATTTTAATGTGCTACATCTAGCTCGTTTGCATCATTTAATCTCTGAAGTTGTGACATTCCAACCATTTTGTTATCTAGATTGAGGTTATGAAATTTGTTGTAATTATGCCCATGGTTCTCCTTGGGTAATTTGTATGTGTGATAACAGCTCAAATTACGTAGTCTCTGCCCTTGCCATATCTCTCAGGCATGTCAGATGTTTGGGACCTTGCCATGAGGTGTGTGCAGATGCCACTGAACGCTTTTGGCGTGTAGTGCGTGTACATGTGACTGGCCCGCGTGCTGTCCTGGATGCATGTGTAATCATGTATGCGATATGAACTTGTGCTGCATCATATGGCACGTAATGGAAATTAGTGCTGAGGGAGTCCTGATTATGTTAACAGAAGCTGGCCAGGGCTTCAGGAAGCAGGATGTCTCATTACACATCTTGATATAGTCCTATGCTTAAACCTCTTCTGAAAAAGAAAAAAAAAAAGAGCCGTATACCAGAATTCTCAATGGCTACTGTAGAGAAAGGTTAATCACAACCATTTACCAAATACCGACTTGAATTATTGGGCCGTTCCAGGTTGTTGGTGATTAATTTTTAAAGGAACAATTTGTTTTCCTGTGTTCATATTTTCATCTATTCTTATCCCGACCACTCACTGTTAGTCAGATGTTAGTCAATATATGATTGGCCATTGGTATATGTCAGTTTCAGTTTAATATATATGCAATCATCCCTTTGCATTTTTGAGGGTTAGGGGTAGAAAATTTGCAAATAATATTTGGGCACCACTAACCTCAACTCATAACAGTCCGCCAACCTGAATTATTACAAAAAGTCTATATATTACCAATTTCTAAACAAACACTACTGGGCTGTACACTTTACATGTCAAATGCTAAGTTGGAATTCTAAGTTTAATGTAAATAAAAACAGAATGCAATGATTTGTGAATCACATAAACGCATATTTAATTGAAAATGGAGCAAAGCCAGTAAGATGATTGGGTATAAAAAGACCCTCCCAGAGAGGTAGAGTCTCAGTGAAGTTGCGTCTAAATCATGCCTTCTGTCCATCTGTGGGGACAGAATGGCATGTGATTCACTTTGGACAAGTTGGAGGTTCACCACTCTGTGAAGGACTGCGTAGGCAAATAGTGCAACGATTTAAGAATAATGTTCCTGAACATAATATTGAAAGAATTTGAGAATCATCATCTGTGGTATATAATATCATTAAAAGATTCAGAGTATCCGGAGAAATCTCTGTACGCAAGGAACAAGGCCAAAGACCAATATTGGATAGCCGTGATCTTCAGGCTGCACTGCATTAAAAACAGACATGATTCTATAGTGGAAATCACTGCATGGACTCAGGAACACTTCTGAAAACCACTGTCAGTGAACACAGTTCATCACTGCACCCACAAATGCAGAGAAGAAACCAAATTTGGACATTATCCAGAAACGCCGCCGACTTCTATGGACCCAAGCTCATTTAAAGATGGACTGAGGCAAAACGGAAAAACGTCCTCTGGCCTGACGAATCAACATTTCAAATTCTGGATGCCATGCCCTCCAGACTAAAGGAGTGAAAGACCATCCACCTTGTTATCACTGGATAGTTCAATAGCCAGCGATGGTATGGGGGTGCATTATTGCCCAGGGCTTGGGTAGCTTTCACATCTGGGAAGGCATCATTAATGCTGAATGATATATACAGGTTTTGGAGCAACATATGCTGCCACCTAGACTACATCTTTTTCAGAGAAGGCCTTGTATATTTCAGCAAGACGATGCAAAACCGCATTCTGCATGCATTACAGCAGCATGGCTCTGTAGTAGAATAGTTTGTGTGCTAGACTGGCCTGCCTACAGTCCAGACCTGTCACCCACTGAAAACATTTAGTGCATTATGCAATGAAAAATACCACTGAGGACACCCCAAACTCAAAATACCACCAAGGAGACCACAAACTCAAAATACCAAGGAGACCACAAACTCAAAATACAACCGAGGAGACCACAAACTCAAAATATCAAGGAGACCACAAACTCAAAATACCAAGGAGACCACAAACTCAAAACACCACCGAGGAGACCCCAAACTCAAAATACCACCGAGGAGACCACAAACTCAAAATACAACCGAGGAGACCACAAACTCAAAATACAACCGAGGAGACCACAAACTCAAAATACCACCGAGGAGACCACAAACTCAAAATACCACCGAGGAGACCACAAACTCAAAATACAACCGAGGAGACCACAAACTCAAAATACAACCGAGGAGACCACAAACTCAAAATACCACCGAGGAGACCACAAACTCAAAATACCACCGAGGAGACCACAAACTCAAAATACCACCGAGGAATACAAGATTTTTGGCTCTCTTAGTTTTTTGATTACAGTGGCAGATTCTTGTATAATTCAGTATCCCCTTGCGGGGACTATAAAGGTGGTCGCCACAACATCGGAATAACAGGCTTTTATCAAATGTAATCTATACATGGAACCCCCCACCCCCACCCCCCGTCGACAAACACACGCATATTAATTGCTAGGGATGCACTGTCAACATGCATTTTAATCGACCAGTATTCCCAGTTCACAGACGATGCGGAGCATCAGCCAGCGAGCGTGGCCTCCGCGTGCCTGTGGAAGGACACGGCCTTCTGTCTCTAGCAGGTCAAGCAGGGGGGAGGCGGCCAGAGCACAGCATGAGTTCGCTGTAGCCGGGTGACTCGGCCCCCGCACTGGATGGGGCTGGTTGGTGGCATCCAAACACAGCAGACACTCAGTGCCCCCATATTAATATGGTCTTCCAGCACTCCCAGCACTCATGCTGCCACGAGACTTTGGTTTCGATGGGAAGGACTCCACTGCACACTGTGTTTTGTTACCTGGTCCCCCATTTCTCTCAGGGTGTAGGGCACAGCACTCGGCGTTGCCACTAGAAGGAGAGATGCCTTTAAAAAGAGTACCTCCTGCAGGAGTAGATGCTCTTTGTTGGCTTGGAGATGCAGCTTTGTTGGCGTGCAGCTCCTCTTCTGTGGGATGAAGGGGATGATGGACTTCTCACTGGAGGCCGGCCTGCTGCAGCTACCACGTCTCCGCCAGACACTGTCAGGTGCCCTGATGTGGGTTAGAAGAGCCAGTGCCTCCCCCAGAGGAATGTGGACGACAGAAGAATGACAGCTTCCTTCTATTTTCCTTGAGCTCTGTGAAGGCGCAGCGCCCAGCTACTGGGTGTTAGCTAACAGCAGTGCTGGCCGGGGATGGCCAGTAGAAAAGTCCCACAGGCCGAGCAGAAAGGCTCTTTGAGGCAGGGGCCTGCCCTTAAAGATCCTCTTTTGGATGTGAGACTCAGATATCTCTCCCAGTTGGTGGTTAAATCACGCTAACGCCTTGGCATCAGAGTTCCATTTCTAAGCAGCAGGGCTAGCCTATGTTAGCTGATGGGGATGTGCAGATGGTGACCTGCAGATGGGCAATGGATTCTGCTTGCCCCTGTCGACTGTCCTGGGCTTCACTTCCTGATCGGGGCTTTCAGATTGCTGCTGTTAAGAGCTTGTTGCCTCCCGCCTGTGTCCCCGCCCCATCTGCCTGATGACTCCGAGCTGGGTTTCCTCGTGCCCCCTCCAGTGGCCCGATCATTCTCCCATTAACAGTGGCCTTTGATCATCAGAGGCGCACGTCAGGCCTGCTGTGACATTTGCATCTTTTTGGAGCACAGTGCCCACACACCCTTTTATGCGGCGTCTTTGTTGCCGGCTTGTGGTTGAAATGGGGAAACACATTCTTGTTGGTAACATCTTATGGCACTTACGGTGAGATGCAAATGCCATTGAGGAGTCGGGTGTGTCAGGGTGCATTTCAGGTTCGAAGTACCAGCCGTGCAGTGATTGCATTGTCCTGCGTGTCTCCAGTGAGATGCTAGGATAAGTCGCATGTTTTGCCGCAGTCATTGATCAAACGTGTTCTCATTGTAGAGGGACGACATTTTGAACCTGTGCTTATTTTTAGTGCCCTGATGTCTGTACTTCCCCCTTAATCTTAAAATGCATGCTTTCCCTTTCATCACTTCCACGTGCATTTAATGTAACAGCTTTGATCTTTTCTGAGCCATTGTGACACTCATCGTCTGGATATGAAACAAAGCTCTGATTTATATGACGTGGGCTGTCATGTCGCTTTAATGTCAGTCGTTGTCAGGTTAGTTGTGGCACCGACATCAATTGAAATGAATCACCTGAGCAAAGACTAATTTGTTTAATGTGCTTTTATTCGTCACTTAATTTTTTAATATTGCAACATTAAAAACAGGTATAAAATAGCAGAGCATAAACAGATGTGAACTTCACACTGGTGATTTTTTAAGATGTAGTGTTTAATCTATCTATCCGTCCTCTATAACCATGTAACTGGTGTAGAATCACAACGACCCTGGAGCCTATGGCAGGAGGCACAGGGCATGAGTCAGGGAGCTGGGAAGGAGCAAAAAAGGTGACTGTCTGGGGTCCCTGCAAACCGGGTTGAGAAGCACTGTGCTTGTGCACATGCATCACAGGGAACTCACCCTGTGTTGTAACAGGTTATAACAGCAACATAATGTAGTATTATATCTTCAATACTGAAGCAAAGTCCTGTTTTGCAGGCAATATATTTTCATTGCTTGTTAATCTGACAGAACTTTTACTTTCGGTAAATCCATCACAAAAGGTGTGTCTTCTTCTGCAAAGAGGTCTACAGTACAATGCTCAATGTGGGGAAAATTCCATTTTCCTTGAGGGCAATTGTTTGACACCTGCGGCATTGGCGTTGCATGTGTAAAAATGCCTCTCTCAGTATGCAACACTGCAAATTACCAGTGTGAACGCTTTGCATCGTAACTTGGATGGATTACGGCAGAGGCACCCCCCCCCCCCCACCCCCCACCCAGATACCTGTAAGTACAGGGTGCTAAGTTAAAACTTTGCATGAATTCCTCAATGGTATCTAAGAAATATACATGCATTTGGGGTGGAGGGGATTAGGCTTGAGCCTATTGTATGTATGCAGGCGATCACTCTGGGCAGGATGCCAGTCCATTGCAGGATACACACACATATAATCACATCTACACTCACCTAAAGGATTATTAGGAACACCTGTTCAATTTCTCATTAATGCAATTATCTAATCAACCAATCACATGGCAGTTGCTTCAATGCATTTAGGGGTGTGGTCCTGGTCAAGACAATCTCCTGAACTCCAAACTGAATGTCAGAATGGGAAAGAAAGGTGATTTAAGCAATTTTGAGCGTGGCATGGTTGTTGGTGCCAGACGGGCCGGTCTGAGTATTTCACAATCTGCTCAGTTACTGGGATTTTCACGCACAACCATTTCTAGGGTTTACAAAGAATGGCGTGCAAAGGGAAAAACATCCAGTATGTGGCAGTCCTGTGGGCGAAAATGCCTTGTTGATGCTAGAGGTCAGAAGAGAATGGGCCGACTGATTCACGCTGATAGAAGAGCAACTTTGACTGAAATAACCACTCGTTACAACCGAGGTATGCAGCAAAGCATTTGTGAAGCCACAACACGCACAACCTTGAGGCGGATGGGCTACAACAGCAGAAGACCCCGCCGGGTACCACTCATCTCCACTACAAATAGGAAAAAGAGGCTACAAGTTGCACGAGCTCACCAAAATTGGACAGTTGAAGACTGGAAAAATGTTGCCTGGTCTGATGAGTCTCGATTTCTGTTGAGACATTCAAATGGTAGAGTCAGAATTTGGCGTAAACAGAATGAGAACATGGATCCATCATGCCTTGTTACCACTGTGCAGGCTGGTGGTGGTGGTGTAATGGTGTGGGGGATGTTTTCTTGGCACACTTTAGGCACCTTAGTGCCAATTGGGCATCGTTTAAATGCCACGGCCTACCTGAGCATTGTTTCTGACCATGTCCATCCCTTTATGACCACCATGTACCCATCCTCTGATGGCTACTTCCAGCAGGATAATGCACCATGTCACAAAGCTCGAATCATTTCAAATTGGTTTCTTGAACATGACAATGAGTTCACTGTACTAAAATGGCCCCCACAGTCACCAGATCTCAACCCAATAGAGCATCTTTGTGATGTGGTGGAACGGGAGCTTCGTGCCCTGGATGTGCATCCCACAAATCTCCATCAACTGCAAGATGCTATCCTATCAATATGGGCCAACATTTCTAAAGAATGCTTTCAGCACCTTGTTGAATCAATGCCACATAGAATTAAGGCAGTTCTGAAGGCGAAAGGGGGTCAAACACCGTATTAGTATGGTGTTCCTAATAATCCTTTAGGTGAGTGTGTGTATATATATATATATATATATACACACATCTGTCCATCCATCATACTATAAATATTCATATATATATATGAATCAGATATATATATGAACAGAGTCATACAGATCAGTTTCTGTAAGTGGCCTGGGGGGCTCTGGAAAGATCTGTCAGTATTTCATCACTTATGCTGCCGTTTTAATATGGCTGTTTATTAGGCGCACCCAACTTGTGAAAGTGCCGTCATAAATTACGAAGAACAAAGAAATACTCCCCACGTGAATAAAGAAGCCCTGGGAAAATATTAAATATTGCCAACATAACTGCTGTACCAATATTACTCTGCTTTATTGAATCAACAGAGGAATACTGATCTCAATTCTCAGTTTTGTAAAACAGTACATTAATCTATGGGAAACATCTAAATGCTTTTTTCTCCAGTTCCCCCCATTCTGTAAACGGAGCACAAAGTCCAGGACACTTTGCTACTCTCGCCTTTTAGTTTTAGGTGAAATAATCAATCTGCTTGAAGTACAGCCAGTGGAATTTCTCCTGTGCACAACTGGACTACCCAGCTATGTAGCCAGTGTTCTAACCTGCTGTGTTTTGCTAAACAAAAACATTCAAAACACTTGTACACTTCCTTTATTCAGACAACTTTTGTGTTGCCAATTTTTTTTTCCAGACCTCAGTGATAAATGCCTCAGAGCTGACCTTGGGGAAAAGAGAGAAAAAATGTTCCGTTGTCAGTGCCGTAAATATAATTCACTTGGTTTTGGCTGCTTGACGGGATCGAAGCAGGCGTATGGCACAACCTGGGAACTGGCTCGGAACAGGACGTATAGGTGTTAAAAAGAAAATATGCTTGCAACAAAACTTGGGACATTGTTATTAGGAAATAGCAGGGATGACAGGATAACACGGGGCAGTATATTGGAAATGGGCTTGCAAAGAACCATAAAAACTGCACCAGTCGTGACCGAAGCAGAGTTTGTCCTGTGGTGAAGATCCAGGTTTGATCCCCACTGAGGCACATCAGACTTCTGCGGTCCAGAGCTCCAAAGAGCCAGGCGTTGGCCAGGTGGGCCTGCATGTTGGGATGGAATCAAGCACATCGGCCTCCTCCCAGCGTGTCACACCATTTGACACCTGCAGCACTTGCTGTGACCGGGAGGGGCTGGCTGAGGATGTATCTCTCCCCTCTCCTGAGCTGGCATGGCTGTCGAGGGGGCTGGCCTTTTACGGGATGTGGGTCCCCATTCCCAGACAGGCAGAAATGGGTAAAAAGAAACAAATTAATAAATGAAGGATAATGGAAGGCATGCATCAAGGCATTTGAGAGCTCAGTTTACCTCCAAGCCTGATTATGTTAACGTTAATTGCTTTTGCATTATGTTTGAATATGCTTCTACAGTTTTTATTTCCTTGCAAAAACAAACTTCCCTAGAGGGCTCCTTCCAACCGTAGAAGGTTACTGTGTCCATTTCCTGTGAACATTAGTGGATAGACTGGGAAAACATTGTCTGAAAACCATGGTATATGGCCAAACTGCCTGTTTAACATGTAGAGTAAGTTAACCCGGGAAAAGTGGCCAAACTGTACAACCTTGTGCTTGAGCAGTGAAAAGAAAATTCAATACATATAAATATGTATTTTCTTCAAAACTCCAACAAATATGGTTCATTGGAAGTGTATTTACTTGATTATGTTTTTGTTTCTGATATATCAATGATTTGCTGTGCAAAAAACGATTTTTGCCTTGGGCTCAGACCACAGGGCCACGCAACAGTACTTCAGGGCTTTCACTGACGATTGTATCAATAATTGAGGATTCTATTGA
The DNA here is from genome assembly GCF_048594095.1 of Paramormyrops kingsleyae. Classification (NCBI taxonomy): domain Eukaryota; kingdom Metazoa; phylum Chordata; class Actinopteri; order Osteoglossiformes; family Mormyridae; genus Paramormyrops; species Paramormyrops kingsleyae. Next base: position 12,250,169 of record NC_132801.1, read on the forward strand.
TTTAATTAGAAAAATCATTGAGTAGTCATTTATATATAATAACCAACTATATATAATTATACATATATTTCAGTTGGCACAAGGCTGGAAGCAACACATGCACATTCACACATGCAGTCAATTTAGGCACTTTCACTTAAGTTATATGTTTTTGGACAGTGGAGGGAAACCAAAGGATCCGCTGAAAGAGCACACATATACACACACACACATATACACACACACACATACACACACACACACATACACATACAGTACACACACACACACATATACACATACAGTACACACACACATATACACACACACACACACATATACACACACACACACATATACACATACACACATATACACACACACACACATACACACACACATATACACATATACACACACACACATATACACATACACATATATACACATACACATATATACACATACACACATATACACACACACACACACACACATATACACATACACACACACATATACACATACACACACATATACACATACACACACATACACACACACACATATACACACACACATACACACACACATATACACATACACACACACACACATACACACACACACACACATATACACATACTGTACACACACACATACACACATATACACATACAGTACACACACACATATACACATACACATATACACATATACACACACATATACACATATATACACATACACACACACATATACACATACACACACACATATACACATACACACACACATACACACACATACACATACACACATATACACATACACACACACACATATACACACATATACACACACACACACATATACACACACACACACATACATACACACACACACATACATACACACACACACACACACATAGACACATACATACATACACATACATACACACACACATAGACACATACATACATACATACACACACATACAGACACACACACACACACACACACATACATACATACACACACATACACATACACACACACACAGACATAGACACACACACACACATACACACACACACACACACAGACACACACACATACACGCACACACACATACAGGGTGAACATGCAAACTCCACAAACAGGAAGTGGTGGTGTGTGGTGGTACCGCTACCCACTACACCCCTGTACCGCACCTAGGCTTGCACGGCCACCCCTGTACCGCCCCTAGACTTGCACGGCCGCCCCTGTACCGCCCCTAGGCTTGCACGGTATTGAGCTGCATTGTGTCTATTGACACAATTAACAACACCACCAGCTAATTGGACAGACTTTGGCTATACAGTTCATTTTAAACTCAAATATTGCAAAAACTTAAAATATCACAACGTGAACCTTTTCCAGTATTGTCCAGCCCTACTCAAAACACACAATATGTTCACAAATAATATTATATAGTATATTATATGTACTATGTTATGTAAGATGATGCAGCTAAGTGATAGGGCTAACCTTTGTTTTAGCAACAATTAATTTGACAGAGGAATTACATAAAATTATTGATGACAAAGATAGGCTAGGCTACTCCAAGAAGCTAAAAGGCACATATCTATGACTAAACTAACATTATTGCGTGAGTCTGTCAAACCTGAATGTCTTCTTTTAATAAGTATTTGTATTGCAGTCATGCAGTGGTGATATTTAAGTTCTGTCTTGTAATACTGACTGACAGCTGCATTTTCATTCGCTTTAAATGTGAAGTGCTTCCACACAGTTGACGTGTTGGCTCTGTATTTGGGCCTCATCCTCCATGCATCTTCTTCCACCACCATGCTGCTGAGTAATGAAGAAGGAGAATTTTAATCCATGTTTTTCAATAGTTGAGTAATCGAGTTTAATCAAATAGACCTAATCGTGACAGCTCTACAACACTTTCCATCCATCCATCCATTCATCCATTATCCTCCGCTTATCCGAGGTCGGGTCATGGGGGCAGCAGTCTCAGCACATTCCTGTGTATTACATCATGATCTCCTAACACCTTACTGGATATTAAATGGACAGTATGACCTCTCATTTGCATGTGATAGAACCGAAAAAATACTTGGGGAGGAAAAGTGAGCCATGCGAAGTGAACCAGGCTGGTTGTGTTCACTCACCCCCCATACCCCCCCTACCCACTCTAGGAGCACTTAACATTTCATGAAAAAGTGCAATTTGCTCATGCCATTCAGCTGGTGTTTTAATCCTTCATTCAGATAAAGTCTGATTGTTTAATCATTTGAGGTGCACCAATAGCATTCAGGTCTCTAAAGTGAATTGAATGGATCAAATTGCACAAAAACAATGAATCACTTTACAGTTCTACATTAATTTGAAATGCTTTTTAGTAGTTTTCATATAGAGATGATGCCTTCCTGCCCTGGTGCACAGATAGTGATTACCTTGCTTATTCCCAGTCCATCATGGCATATCTCCAGCAGGAATCTTGTATAAAAGCCTTTTGATCTGTTGTATGTCCGAGACCCACATTCACTCACCATCTGGTGGAGCTCATTACGTCACATGGAAAATCTCATCATGGATAATAGGCCTGCAAGATCACCCACTCCATAGTGCTTAAGAACATAAACCAGTTCTGCTGTTTTGATACCACACAACGGGCCCCTTCTTGTATGTTTATTAACGTTTCCATTTACGGACGCGGCAAATCTTCTGCCTCACACATGCATGTCTTGGAAGGTGTTCTAAAGCCTCTGCGTTACCGTTAATAGTAACGCTGTTCCAACATGGACGAAATCAAAGACGAAGAGAAGCTTCTGCCTCCCTCTTCCACTCTTGCCTTTTTTGCTTGACTCTAGAAATTTCTGGAACAGAAATCTCTTTTTCCCCTCGCTCTCCTCTTTGTGGCCGTCATTTCCTGCCTCTCAGGAGACCGTTAATGATCCCAGCATTTTGTTTTTCATGGATTATTAGCAGGAGGCTTTCCAGTAAACTGGCTCAATTCTCACTTCTGATGGCTTAACCGAGGCGCGTTCTGTACTCGTCTACAAATATCATGTTTCCTTTAAATCTCCTCTAAGAAATCTGCAACTTCTCATGCCTGGATAATCGTATTCATATCAGGTGCTTTCACTCCGAAGCCCCTGGGCTGTCTTGACCGGGGACTTTTGAATTTCCTGGTCACTTCCATATGTCGCTTTCACACTGCACAAAAGAAACTGGGAGGAAAACAGCTCATAGGTTAACCTTCACACATAATTTCCCAGTAAACTACACCGCCACACCAAAATAAATAGGTTGTTTTGTTAGATATTTCTTAGTTGTTGGGGGGATCGATCTTGATCAAAATGGGGCACAGGTTTTTATTTATATATTTTACTTAAATTGCCTGTGACATGTTCATGATTCTTATTAAATCTGGCCAGCAGACTGATCTTTCAGTTCCCATAGAATAAAAAATGATGTAACTTTATCCCACTAATAAGCGCTGGCAAGTTTCACCACTGACACGCATGATATTAGAGAAGAGTATGCTGGTTAGTGGTCAAATTTTCTGATGTAGAAATATGGAGACACAAGAAAAAAATGTGTTAATTGATGCATTAAATATAATTGTGCTTCAAAAATAATTCAATCTGCTCAATTTTTGCTCTTCTTCTGCACTTCCATGTAACTTCCATGTAACTTCCATGTTACATCCATGTTAGCGCCGGTGGTCAACAGATAAGCAAGCTGTTGCTGTAAAGCACCTCCCTTCGCGTTTGAACAGTGCCGAGTCTGGAGTAGGTACTAGAAAAGGGTTCTGGAACTGCCTCCGAGGAACTACAATCAGGCCGGGCTCCTGTGGTGTGAACACGACAAAAGTCCCTGGTTCCGGAAAAAGGTTCTGGTTCCAGAATAAAGTTCTGCCTGTGTGAAAGCACCTATTCATTTTAAGTGTTTTACCCAGCAGCAACTTAACTTGAACAATTGACTCTGGTATCAATATTCTAAGCCCCTTTAGTGTCAAGCACAATGTGGAGACTGGTTGGAAGGGAGCTGTCCTCCATAAACATGTGCAGCTGAAGAAGACCTCATGACTGATGGTGATCAATAAAATATTGTTATGAATGTTGTGTGACAACATCCATCCATTCCTGTTCCAGTCGTTTATCCTGGTCTCGCTTGTGGGCCTGGAGGAGGCACATAGCACCATTTTATATTAACTTCTGCCTGGATGGCTTATAGATCCATTAAAAGTGCATTAAAGTATAAATAAGGTATGTTAATATTTAATTATGCTGTGGCATTTTCCTTCTTTTCAGTGCAGCTTAAATCACTTTTGACAGGAAGTGGTAGTTGTGTAAGCATTTTGTTTCCAATTAAAATTGCTACAGGGTATAGTAGTATTCTTCTGAATCCAATTCACAGAACTCAAGAAGTTTTCATCGCGGTTGACATCCTGTCATCATAAATGGACCCGGGAACAATGAATCAGTGTGTGTTTGTCATTAAGGCACAACCATTAGCTGTGCCGTGCATCCCTCAACTTCACCTGCAAAGATAATTTCTGTATGTGTGTTTTTGTTTTTTATCTACTTTATGAAGCATGTTTAATTATCGCTGACAGCATTTTGTTGTTTACACTTCTGTTATTTGAAATATCCTGCAATCTGGGCCAAGAGTTGCCCCCGGGATCCTCCTTATAAGGAGAGTGCTCCTTCTTGTCGGAGCAGGAGGGAAGGGTCACCCTTCCTCGGAAAGGGTCACACACACCGTGACGTCAAACAGCATTTCTCAGCCGCTCTGCTCACTGCTCTTCTCCCCCCCCCCTCGTGGGAGGTTGATTCCTCACCTGCTTCTTTACTTTCCCTCTTACTGCTCAGTCTACTGCACATGGGACGCCTCGGCTCAGCCCAGAGCTGCTTGTTGATCACAGCGGTCTTGCTGGATTTCAGTGACACTCCTTATTTGAGCCACGACACAAGTCCAGTCCTCACATTGGGCTGTAACTGGTCTTTCCCTGGCAGAGTGCGAGACCAGTTGCCAGTGGCTCCCATCACAACCAGGCATACACTGCAGGCCAGAAGTGTGGACTCAACCTCTCATTTTTAAAAAAATAAACAATACACTGCTTTTTCAAATTTTTATTACAAACAGATATTAGAAATATTGTAAATCAAATGTAACAATTTGCTGTGCATTGTTAGCACAATTTAATGAATGTGAGTGCCTGAGTATGAGTTTCATCAAAATAACCACCCCTTGCCTTTATCATAGCAGCAGAGATTGACAGCATCCTTTCCAGAAATTTTTGGAAATAACTTGTGTCCAAACCCTTCCAGCACCTTTTCAAGCATGCAAACAGTTCTGTCTCATTTGCTAGACCAGAGGTGGGCAATCTTATCAATTCAGTTCAATTTCAATTTACTTTTATATAGCACCTTTCACAACAGAGTCGTCCCAAGGTGCTTTGGATGGATGTGTTGTGGTGAGAGTAATACCGAAAATCCTGAAAGGACCTCTGTGTGGGGGGGTTTTTTGTTGTAGCTCCCTAATTAGATTACTATTCAGAGGACTGTTTGGCTGAAGAGTCTTCACACCTGGATTTGAATAGCTGACTTTAAGGTTACCCCAATAACCTGCATACACACTGGCCCTTTGCAGATAAGATTGTCCACCCCTGTGACAGACACTCGTTTTAAACTTGTTGGCCCAACTCATCCCTCAGATAGACTTTTTCATCCGTCCACAAGACCTGCTCCCTGTCTGCAATACTCCCGTGTTTGTGGTGTTTACCCTATAGTAGTCTCTTTTTCTTGTTAACACCATGAATTAAAGGTTTTCTGGCAGCAACTCGACCATGCACTCCAGCTGCTCTCAGTCTTTGCTTGACTATATTAAGAGATACCAGTTTTCCTCTGTTCACATTAATCGCAGTCCTCATACCAATATAGTCATCTTCCAATTTCTTTTGCACGTCACAACTAAGTGTTGATCTTTGATGTCACTGTCCTTCCCCCAGACCGTTTCCAGTCACTGTTGCTTCCTATCAACCTTTTTCTCTATAAACGGTAGGTCACTCCATGCTAAGAAACATTCAACTTTCTGGCTATTTGGTGATGAAAGAACCCTTCTTCACAAAAAAATTCGATTTGAGCCCTTCTGTTGGATTGTTAATTGTGCCTTTCTAGCCATTACAAGCATAAAAATAACAAAGAATAGAAGAATAGAACATAGAATTCTGACTTATCAGTTGTGATACAGTACAACAGAAGATTGAAACGAAGAGCAGACAGTGTATCAAACTGATCTGGGACAAGGCTGACAAGTTTAGTTTAAGACACAGTTAAGAGAGGCCAAGATCAAATCAAGTCCTGTCATTAGTTAATAGAATTCCAACACAAAGTGAATGTCAATGCACTAAAGGTAACCCTGATATGTCTTCTTCAAAACCAATAGTTCAAGCCTTTAGTGGCTAAATAATGTGTTACTACAAGGTATAAAATACTCAAAATCAGTCAGTTACATTTCTTTGAAGTATTTCTAATATTTTCTTGTAATAAAAGTTTGAGAAAGCAGTATATCCTTTATTTATTTATTTTTAATCGGAGGGTGGGCCCAAACTTCTGGCCTGTGGTGTACATACAGTATGGGCTTGCTGTATGGATCCACCCCGACCCCCGTGGCCATTCCTGTATGTTTCAGTTGGCGGCTTTAGGCCACAGATGCCTGCCATAGTCACCATGGGACACTCAGAAAGTCCTGTCGACCTGTCCGACGTGCTCACACTGCAGACATTACACCGTGGTGGAGTCACTCTAGACACCCAGGTTTGTCCTCTGACATACCGGTCCAACATTACAGCCCGTGTCTGTTGGTGCACCATCTGTAGCCCTCAGGCACAGCAGATGCTCATGTAGTTCTCGTAACATGTTCTGGTTCCGTATGTAAGCCCTCCTAAACTCATCATCAAAGCATAAACATTCACAGTAGTCTTAAGCAAAGCCATGCCGTCATACAAATATACCAAAAAAATGCTTTATCAATAATACAGCTCTGGAAAAATAATTAAAAGACCACAACTAAATTTTCAGTCTTACTCATTTCTCAGTGTATGTATTTACACCTGTGAAAAATGTACATTATTTTTCCAAACTCTAGCCTGCTTCTATTTGATGTTTCTTGCTTTATGGGTCTTCAGTCTTGCTTCTAGGAGCCTGTAATGAATTTTTCTTGCAGTGCACCTCACACCACTTAGTTTTTGAAGGTCACTTGAGGTCATCCTCCGATTTATGAGGCACAAGTTGACGGTCATCTCTGGCATTAGAAAGTTGCTTCTGCCCTCTACCTGGCTGGTTTTTGGTCATTGCCAGTCTCTCCTGCCTCACTTTGTCCTTGTGTACTGCTGTGTTAGAAGCTCTGAGTCTGGGTGCAGCCTGCCGCACAGTGTAGCCTCTGCCAGCAGAACCAGGATTAAACCAGGATTTTAAAATGCAGATTTTAAAGAAGATGTAGACTAGTCTCTTATTTTTTTCCAGAGCTGTATTCAGGTAACAGAAGAATATCGGATGTGTCCATTCCTACTTCTGCAGTTTCTTCTCAATGCGCTGCTTACCTGTGAAATGTCCACAGCCTGGGGTAGATGAATGTGCACTTGATGAGAGTGACACACTCCGGAATAGCAGACATCACATGCAACCCCCTTCTGTAACGCAAAAGCCTGCATAAATACATGCAGTGTAGTCAAAATACAGCAAAACACACCCTGAAAATCAATATTTGAGATTCATAAAAGACTTAACCAAACAGTGGCTTAGTACCTGACATTTTCTTGTGGCAGCTTGCAGAGACAGGCAGGCCGTCTTGTGCATAATCTTACACTGTTTCTCTTTTTTTGTGCTCATTCCTTGTCATTGGATGCAGCCAGTGGATGGTAGTGTTTTTTCTTCACCAACAATCCCCTCCTTACTGCCCCCTCCCTTGGTCATGGCCAGTGCACAGACAAACCAAGAGCTTGATTTTTTCTATCAGCACCATGGGATGCATGCATGACACCACGAATATCATGTTTATGGGTGTCCCTCAGCGGTCCTTTGGGTGACTACAGGGACAAGAAATGCTTGTATTCATGCCGATTTGTGGGTTTGTTTCTGCGGCCTTGAATTCCAAGCTTAAGAGCTTGATGACAAGAGGATGACCTTGCTGGAATGCCTATGGTGGGCGGTGATACAATGCCCCGTGCATGCGTGTGCGAGTGCGTGCGCAGGCACGCTCAGTGGGTGCCGGCACTGTTGGCATGGCTTTTTGTGACAGCCTGCAGAGGGCCTCCGCCACAAAGCTACTTCCTCCTCAAGCCCTGCGACCTTCATCGCTCCACAATGACCTTCTGCAGAATTGTCAGCGAGGCCCATTTCCAAGCCAGTTACTGTGTTACCGCCTGTTTTTGGAAATACAAGGCCCCCACCCCCCGCCCCCAGATGAAGACCAAGCTGTTCTATCTCTGAGGGGAGCGGCCTGACTATCCCCAGAGGTCTTCTAACGCTACTGGTTCTCCTCTGCCTTATTCTTATTCCCTCCTAGGCCCTTCAAAGCTCTAGAGTTTGAAAACTGGAAGTATATATTTTTTTATTTCGCTTTCAGACTTCTTCTCTTGAAAGAGGCTTCCGCTTGGCCCTTCAGAAAGGCCGCAATTCCGAATGCGGTATACCAGTCCTCACAGGAGATGAAGGAAGTTGCCCCCGCACGCAGCTTCAGCAGAACCTGTAGGAGCTGCGCCCTCCCTCCATAGCTGCCCTCGCCTCTCTGTTTTTGAGGCTAACAACACGTGGATCCGTGATGGACACCTGGCTCCGGAGGGAGTACCTGTCACTCCCTCCACTTGAGCTTGTGTTGGAGAGGCATCTTTGAACTGCCGGTGAACCAGAGAGCAGTGACCTGTCACACATCACGGATTGAGCATCACTGCCTCCTAAAGCGGCCAGGTACGCTGGGGAAGGTCCAGGAACTGCTAGAGCCCTCCAGCACGTGTACCTCCATCCTTTGAGCCGCTTTCAGAAGTCTTGTTTACGAGACACCGGGATCTTACTCAGGGTAAGGTGTAAGAGGGACATCTGTCATCCTATACACCAGGGACTCAAAATACCGCCCACTAGATGGTTCTGTCTGGCCCCCAACCTATTTTTAATCATTATTACATCCGGCCCACCAATCAAAAGACACTGTGAAACATCACTCAGCTAATCTGCAGCAACATTAAGCTTGGCAAATTTTCCACCAGCATGCCCCCCCCTCACAATATAGTTTTTTTTCCCCCATTCGCTTTATTCAGCTACAAAAAGCAAAAGTGCCCTTCTTCAGCTGAAGGGGTCCTAGCCAATAGCCTCAGGTTATGTGAGTTTGAGACGTCTGCTCTACACACTTCAAAGCACTGCTTGGCTTCCAGGACAGGGGGATTGGATTTGGGCTTAACTGCCACTTTCAGTGAGTGTGGCTCGATCCCTGTGAATGGGATTATCTACGTGTAAAGCTTTGTCAGGATTGATTACGGATCTGCGGCACTTTTTTCAAAGCAAAGATTGTCTGTACAGCCATTCCGTGCAGATGATATTTTAAAAGACTTTTCCTCAACTTTCCAAATCATTTCATTTTTTATTTCGTTGGCCACGCTCTTTGTCTGCATGACCTGCAAAGTTAACACCTTGGAAAGTCGCACACGTTAGACAAATGCCTGTGTACTGCACATTGTGCTTTTAGAGAAGCATAGTAAGGCATTGTGTGATTTTCTTCCTGTTGCTTTCATTAAGCAGTTCTTTTTTATTGACATGACTTTGACTGTGCTAATGCTCTGCATCACTGCACTTGTCCAGCCTGGATAAAATGAATGGGGAGAACAAACCGCATCACAGTGTAGGGAGCGCACACGCATGCGTGCACGGGGCATTGTATCACGGCCCGGTCTACTCACACCTTAGGCATTCCAGCAAGGTCATCCTCGTGTCGTGACAGTGTAGGACGTAGTGCCACGTACAGTAACAGCACCTGCCACCTTTCTTGTAGTGTTTTGTTTGTGAAAATTTGAAGCACAGTTTGAATATTCTTCTTAGGATTGTGCAAACATACAGAACAGTTCTGTGCAGGTTGCTGAACCCCATCCCCATGTTAGAATACAAATTGAGGTGGGGGGGGGGGGCATGAAGCAGGTTGATAAAAAGCCCCTTAAATTCGTCAAGACAGCTGAACATGCCTCATGTCACCCCCCAATCCCCCCCCCCCCAGCAAAAATCCCTGCTTGTTTTAACCTGATGTCGTGCCTTTGGGGGAGCGGGTTCTGTTGTGGGTCCAGCCTATCTGCAGTTTTTGTTCCCCACACTCTTCCCTGGCTCCTTATGGTACCTGGGCCCTGAGAATGTGCTTGGGGGGGAGCTTCCTGGTGGATGTCCAGCAAGGCTCTTCAAAGGCCCTGGTCCTGACCAGTTAATCCCTGAGTGGGAGAATGGGAGAGGTTCCAGCGGGGGCTCTGAGTCTAAATAAAGTTCTCATTTACCCATCAGGCGTGACGAGGAAGGACCCTCGCTGCATTATCTAGGTTTTGCACCCTTGTCTCCCATCTCCACCGCACTGGGGCTGTGAAGGAGCTGAGTGAATTCCCCAAGACTTGCATTAAATGCTAGAGTGAATGGGGATCATGATGGTCAGGAGCTCAGTCATCCTGCCTCTTCGTGTTTCTGTAGACCTGCTCCTCACAAGCAACTTGCCCTTCCTTACATGCGCTGGCAGCTTCCGGCCACGTGCCCTGAACAAAGCTCTTGCTCGGAGCCGTAATCCCCGGACCCCTAATTAGCCCCTCTTCCCGCTTCATTTCCTTCAGTTTGACAAATGCAAATTTAGGAAGGAAGGAAATCTGGGCATCCGTATTCGTCCAATAACAGCAAGGATCAGTTCCTCCTCCTTAACACATAATGTTTTATTAATCTCCTGCCTTGTGCTAATGTCGTTAAACTACCCAGCGTTTCTAAAATAGACCCAAGTAGAGTGAATTATTATCTTTCATGCTGTATCTTTTGGAAGCCCATTTCCTCAAATGATTTTTTTTTTCTCATACAATGCGAACACCTATGAACATGTGTATCTATAACATTCCTCTTCAATGAGGCAACGTGACATGGTGACGTGGTTGTGAAGTGTAAAGTGAGCAGATTTTACAAAAAAAGACCAGTGCCACTCCAGATGACTTGTGTATTTTCACTTTGATTATTCACTGCTTTCACAATTGCTTGTCATGTTTTGGCTGTGTTCACTTTGAATATTTTTGGATTTCGCTTCTGTTGCTCCCGCCCATCTCCCCCAACATGGCTGGCTTCTGCATGGCCAGTATCTTTGGCAAAGGCCTATTGGAATATTCAGACCAGAGGCAGACTTAGGTAGGGCACGTCCAGATATAGAAAGCTGAGGCAGAGATGGAAATGAGCTGAAGGTGGCTCATTTTGTGAAGATGGCGTGACATGCGATTAATACCTTTTTTCGCTGAATTATTAATCCATGCACCTCTCTTGCAGCCCTTTCCCAGACCTTCTTGAGAACATTCCTGTGTATTGAAAAGTTCTTTCTGGCAGCAGTCGTTTTTGTTTGGTCCACAGGCACTTTTGCAGAATGCGTCGTGTGTTCTGTGGCATGCTGGGAGGAAAAAATAAAGCCCTTCACTCATGAGATGGAGTTGTGCATGCAGGTTGGTAGATATATATACATGTCCATTTGAAGCGGGAACTTTGGTGAGACCTGTATGAGAGAAGCAAAAGCATCACCATTGAAATTAGACTGCAGCCCAGGAGTGCTGACATTTGGTGTGCTGCATCTTTTCATATAATGCTTTTGTCATGGGGTTTCTAAATAACCATTTCACATCACCTCTGTCTTAGGTTAATCTTGGGCCTGATTCGAAAAGTTTGTTTTCCTTCAGTGATGGGTGACTGAGGTTGCTGAAAGATCTTGCTAGCACGTCTTACATAACTCATAGATATAGCTACTCGTAGCCCGGCCATAATAGAAGCAGCCGCTCATTGCCTCTCTTGATATGCCAGCTTTGTTTCCTGTTTCTCTGTCTGATGGTGGTGATCCTGAAGAGCATCTACAAAGTGTCTGCTCTGTGGTCCATATGATAAGAAGAGCACAGAAGGGAGGAGCCTAGCTGTACAGACTCGGAGCATGCAGATCTTCTATGTTCCACGTGGAGAGAATGTTCTTTCTCTTATTTGGGGTGGGCTTTCAGTCAGGGGGTGCTCTTTAGATCCTTAACTCAATTTCCTGCCATTGCCCTGCCAAGCGCTAGAGTGCCAGCAGAGAGACTATATGACCGGTTCTTCATTTGAAGAAGCACCAGTGTTTGATCTGGCTTCATGACATTCTCCTAATTGATGTAATTATTTGCTAATTTATACCAAGCAAACCAGAACTCCCCTCCAGTCCCAGCGTCAGCATTGATCTTCTCGGGCTGGAAGCAGATTTACAGCAATTGATCTTACAGTTAGAGCAGGTGAGGAGATGTCCGATGCTCCAGTGATGCAGGCTTCTGGAAGAGACCAGCTTCAGGTTGGGTTTAGTGCTGGTTCAGTTCCAGCTGTTCCTTGACCTTACAGTTCACTATACCATAAACTCTCTTTGGCATTACACTGTTCTAAATATTTTCATACACAAAGCTGCAAGACTATATAGCTGTGATCTACCCAAAGCCCTGAGTAACCATTTCTTCTCTCTCTTTTTTATTTTATTGTATGTAATTTATTTGTTGACAATCAGAACAAATCAGAACATGTGTGTATACAAGTTTTAATCCTTTATTTGGTAAACACAAGCTGGTTGTGCCCAGTCTCTGATCTAACAGCTTATTCCAGCCACTGGTCCAAGCAAGAAAGGAAAATAGGCAGGCACTCCCCCGCATTGATTTCCTGTGCTGGAACCTTTTTTATGGCTTTGTGTTTACATCTTCCGCATGCCGAGAAATCATTAAGTCCTTTGGAATGTTTGGAAGGAGGAGCTTTGAGAAGCACAAGAACTCACAGCACATGTGCGTATCGCAAAGCACAGAGGACCAAAATGCCACTTCCATTTGCACTGATCGCTGTGTTTGTTGTCAGTGGCTGAAGCACTTGTTTTGGAGATGCTGCGCTGTAATTACTTCATACAAAAATCTGTTTTCTCATTGTCAGGCTTTTTGTTTAGACTTCGTACCATCTTGGCTCAGCGTTCCGTTAACGGCGGTCACACTCCCCCAACGCACAAACGCCAACGCACGCACATTACGCATTGTGATTATTTTTTCCTAGCTTTTCAGATATATATTCCTATTCAAGACTTTCGGAACAAGAACATTGATTGTTTTCTCATCTCAGCGGGAATTTTCCTGGCAGACCTGCATTGGTGGAGCGTAATTATCGCCAGGAAGTGGCATTATTTTCTTCCTCTTTGACTCCGCAGCTCGGCGGGAGTGAAGTTTCCAGGAGTGGAAGTCAGTAGCTGCTGTCAGGTAGAAGGTGGTGACTTATTCATCAGGCTAGAGGTGCACATCCTGGCTTAGGAAATGTCACCCCCCAGAGAGAGGTTAGGGGGGAATCTGGTGGTCATACAGCGATCGATGCTGCCGACGTCCCCCCACCAGCACCAGTCAGGTGCCTGGAGGCCCAGCGACACTGGCGGTGGGGGATAGATGGAAGGGTGCTGTCTCCGGGGGGCCTTCCGCTCTCTCGCACTCCTTCCAGGGGACCCCGCTGGGACTCCAGGGCGCTACAAAGAGCGACGCGTTCTCTGACACCCCAGAACTGGCCCAGTGGCTTTAAGTTAAAGTTCAGAATTAACATGGCTGGATTATGCCTCAAAATGCATAATGTAGATTTGGTCTTAAATTGGATGGGACTTGTCTGGTTCTGAGTTTAGACTATTAGGAGCAGCTCTACAGTGCCTCTCGAATGGCTCATCTGTCAAGACTGAACTTCGTGAGTGACGCTGCAACAGTGCTAAGCCAGCATGGAGTATTCCAGAAGTACCCGGAATATTCCGCTGCTCATAATCCCTGAAAGGATCAAGTTTTCTGGCGTGCCCAGCCAGAAAACACTCCTTATTTTTATCTTGACGACTTTAACTGTGAGACGAGCGAGCAAGGTTCCTGCAGTAGCTATGAGTGCGACACGCGAAACCACGTGCACCTGTGGAGCCGTCCGACGGCTCGGAAATACGAGCGCTAACGTTTAGCGCTGACGGCCTGCGAAGGCAGACCCATCCTTCCCTCCCTCCTCCTCTTTCACGCTGGGGCTGCGCTGGGGCTGCGTCGCATTAAAGCTGCGAACGTCGCATTCGCAGATGTGACCTACTTTCTGAGGCTCCATGGAGGATAGCACCGTGATGTGTGCGAGAATGTCAGTGGGGCAGCGGCGGTTTCGCTGTTTCCGTTGTCGGAACAGTCGAAATAACTTCACCGGTATAACATTCTTCTCGTGAATTAGAAAAAGTAGCGTTTCGCTTTTATTTTTGCCAATTTTCTGATTCCCACCTGCTTCGATGTTACATTTGTAGGTTGTCTGCTTTCTTGATGGTAGTATGGCGTGATTATATGTAGTTGTGAAATGTAGCGGGTTAGTGTCTCTGGAGTACGGAGCCCATTGTCAAGTCATCGAGAGCCACCAGAGGATCGCAGTGTCACACCTCCCACCCCCTGGGCCCATCAGTCCTGATGAAGAAGCCTGTTATAGGACAATATTCAGATGACTTTGTCAGGAAGTGCTCTGTACTGATAATTTCTTGTATTGACTCAAGCTGTTATTTTGCATGGTGGTTGAATGGTTTGTCTCCTCACACCTCCTGGTTTTTGGGTTCGAATCCTGCCCTCTGTGTGTGATGTCTGCGTGTTCTTCCTGTATTGTACACGTTTCCTTCTATAGCCTGCAGATAAGCACTTAGGTGATGACAATATTGCCCTGCCCTGTGATGGACTGACACCATAACCATGTGAATCACTGGTCACATTGACTGTCTAACTGGACTCAATGTCTAGATGCACAAAGAAGCAAAACAAAAACACATGTTTATTCTTAAAAAGTGTGGCAGGTACCAATTTCTCCAGGGCAGGGCTGTTCTGAGCTCCTTTTTGATTGTACTTATGCTACAAAAAGCTTGAGGTATACTGTAGGTTATGGAGTTCAGTAGGCAGCCCATCCAGATAATATCCTGCCATATTGTGGCAAAATAAAGAGTTTTTGTTGGCTGGTTATCACATCATAAGGGTTTATGATGATAGTGGTGGCTTGTTGGGTTAGGACTCTATCTTCATGATCAGAAGGCTGCTGATTCAAATCCCATGGCTTGCAGAGTGATTTTGTTGTTGTGCCTTTGAGCAAGGCCCTTAACCTCAACTGGTTCAGGGTTGCTGAACACTGGCCGATCCTGCTATGTGGCTTCAAACTTGAAATCACCTGTGTATGTCTCTATGTGTGTCATGAAGAGAAAGATGGGATATGTAAATACTGCCCAATTTCCCCACATAGATGAATAAAGCATCATCATCCTGTTCTGTTGCTGCCAATATGTTGCCAGACGTTAACTGTCAGATGATATTTGTAAATGGTTATTAGATCTGGAGAGGAACAGAAGGAAAGTACTGGTCCGGCAGACACCAGCACCGCAGGGGATGCAGGGTGACCCGTGCAAAGCGCTGCTGTCTCTCTGTCTCTCTGTCCCTCTCTCTTTCTCTCTCTCATTCTCTTGTTCTCTCTCTCTTTTCTGCTGCGTCACCACCCTTAATATGTTCATCATATCATGCCCGCTATCATTTACTACTGGGCTCTGCGGAAGTGCTCACTTCTGAAAGCATTTCCTTTGCGTGGAGAAACGGGTTCAGCCCGCAGAGAGTGGGAGGCGCCTGACGGGTGCTAACTCTCCCCCCCTGGCTGCTTGGCGACGCTGGCCGCGAAGAAATGAGTGCTTAGTGCAATTTTCAATGTTTAATCCCGTAGTTATGACAGAATGACTAATAGTGTCATTTATTGTGGGTTTATTGTCGAGTGTCCAAGCCGACCGTATACACAGAGCTGAAATCGTGGACCTTCTCCTAATCCTTACTTTTGAAATGCATTAAATATCTGCCTTCACGTTTGAGTCAGTATTTCAGTAGATCTTGTAAAACCGCAACAGTGCCGTCATAACTGCTTACACCTTCTGCCTCCCCTCATTACTGCCATTGCGGATGACTGTAATCGCGTCTCCTTCTGCCTCGTTCTGTCCTTGTGAGAGCACTTTCTTTACAAACTACACAGACTGGGCTGTTAAGCTGCGTCTCATTTACAAGCAGCCCATTGTGGAAGGGGCTTTGGAAACTCAATGTTTTGTATCCCACCAAGGCTGCTGTTTCCGCAGCGTGAAGGACTCTGGAGGAATGATGGTGGGCTTGGCTTTGCCTCCAGTGTGTTTTTATCGTGAAGCGAAGGGGGAGACCTTGCTTTTGCCAGATTGCTGCAATGGAGAACTCTAACTGCCGCTCAGAGGAGGCCCAGTTCCCTTCCTACCCCTATTGACCACATTTTGACCCGGTGCCAAGAGGTGGAAAGTTCATTTGCAGAGAGTACAAATCCCAAATTTTGTTTCAACCAACCAATTGAGCAGTCTGTGAATGTGACACTTTCTGCTCAACGGGTTGGTTGAAACAAAATCTTGCTCCGCATTTATATCTTCTGAACCTGAACATTCCACATCTGCTGGCGCCCTTCTGAAGCCTCGGAAGGCCAGCATGCCTGCAAGCCCCCAGAAACTGCGATGCCCCAAGGCTAGAAGGTAAGGGGCCCAGCAGCTGGTGTGCCAGTGTGGCTAATAAGTGTTTCTTGTTAGCGGAGCAGCTCAGGAAATCTGACTGGCCAGACTGCCAGCCCCCACCCCCACTTTTTATACAGCAGATGAGCCGCAGGCAAGATCTGCGACACTCTGCCCAGCTTTGCTTATGGGGCTGATCATCAGCAAGATGTCTTTAAGACCATTCGAGGTTCTTGGTGGGAAAGCACCGAGGCAGCCGAATGCAGAGGATCCCTCTGCCTGTTGTAGCTTAACTGTTATTCATCTTGTTTTCTATGCATGTCTGCGAATGATGGCTCCCAGGAAACGGACTGTAGGGAAGGAAGTATGATGGCAATGCAGTGCAACAGCTGGCCACTCGAGGTTTTCAGCGTCTTCTTGCTGTGTTTGTAGTCGCAAAGAGTTTTAGTTTCAGACCAAGAAACAACCCCCTTGCCATTGGGTCTTGGAGGTGGAAATTTCAGGTCCAGAAAGTAAAAATCCAGGCCAAGATTTGGTTTCAACTAACCAGTTGAATACTCTGTGACTGTTACTCTGTATACTCCACTGCTTGGGTGAAACAAAATCTTGGTCTGGATTTGTACTTTCTGAACCTGAACTTTCCACCTCTGATGTGTATGATGGGCTGCATGCCTTGTTAATCTAGTTGGATTACCTGTGTCTTTAGGTTGTGGTGTTGCCCTCAAATCCAGCATTTTCCTCTGGGTCCCGTTAAGAGCATCCTCTTTAATTAGCATTTAAGGGGCCACGTCTGCCGCAGATTCCAAAAATAACGAGCCGGATCGCGGACGAGCCGCACCCCTGAAATCAGGCTTGTCAGCCTACAGTGATGGGTTCCTCTACAAGAAGATGGATGACGGATCCCATTTATGTCAGCTCTCCGCTTGCCTGTCAGCCAGCAAGTTCAAGGGATCAGGGCGTCTCTGAAGGCAGCAAAGGGGGCCCCTCCAGTACACGGGGGGGGTGAACTTTTACAGGTCACGTTTGGGGAAGGGGGCCAGCCAGCCATGTTCTCACTCTGATAAAGAGAAATAAGCAAGTTATTAACATGAGATTTATGAGCAACCGTAGCCATTACTGATGAAGTGCCTGGACCAGACTGTTGTCATTCGCTAATGAATAATCAACAGGAGGGACTTTCCTGTGTGGTCATTAAATAATTGGCGGGAGAATATCTGTTCCACTTAATTTGTACTTTCGTGGCAGTTATCTCTCATTCAGCTGATTTGGATATTATTTAATTATTATACTACGGGACCGTTGAATGCTTGAATCTGATTGGCTGACGAACGTTCTGAGGTGTGCAATTATTTTCAGGGAAACGCACGGCGAACGTAGTTCCAGGCAGCTCTCTTGACCGTATTACAGTTCCATATCACTTCGCATAGTTAACTTTAATAACGGAAATTAGCATACAGTACCTATACAGCACACAGGACTAACAAAAACAACAACATGACAGACGATTTTCCGAAAGTAAATTTTAATATTTACGGTGAATATGAAACTTTCAACAACTGGGCTGCAGCAGTATTAGACAGTCCAGATGAAAAACAACATAAACGGAAGCGGACATCAAAGGCAGCCAGCAACAACAAAAGTCATAAAACGATCAGCGAAGAACAGCTAGACATACTCGAGGGAGAAAAACACGAAGAAAACACCATAAAAACAACAGCTAATGACGTTTTGGAACTAGCAAAAGAGTCGTTGGATGAGATGCGGAAGAAATAATCCTACTCACAATAGCGATTTAAGTAGAAAAACCGGACGAATCCCTTGAAATATATCATCTGATCGATGTCTTGAGGTGTGGCAACCGTAGTATAAGCGGAATAATTGACTCCGGACCGTTGAATTATTAGAAAAATAATGCACACCCGAGGTGTAACGGCCACTCCGCTTCGCGTCGTGGCCGCATTACCACCTCGGGTGTGCATTATTTTTCTAATAATTCAACGGCCCGTCGTCAATTATTCCTTACATAGTGTTCTTGATAATGCAATGGGCAACGAGAAAAAGTTTTTGCATTATTAATTGCATTTGGATAGCAGGTTTTCATTTTCCTGCTGTATCAGCGAATTGGGTGCCATATGGCAGTTTGGACAGGTAACCTGAGACTAGGCCCTGGGTTTGGCCCTCCGCCATTGGTTAAGGAGAGCGTAGTGCGTTCTCTGCGCTGGGCCCGCGGCCCACAGCTGAAGCTGGAGCTATGTTTAGTCCTGTGCTGTTTTCCCATGCTGCGGGAGCCACCTGCGGCGCAAGAAGTCTGTCTGTCACGCCGGAACGCCGGCTGCAAATTGCTGAATCTGTGGCGAGGGAGGACTGTGGGTCGGGGCTCAGGCTTGGGGGGGGGAGGGGTACATGTGTGTGATACCGACAGAAAAGGCTGCACTGCATTTAAAACTGGGGCGACAGAGGGCTGAACTATGTTTATGTCCTGTGACAGGTCTCAGTAACTGTTATTTGAGTTAAGTCAGCCTTAAACTGGAGGCTACTTGTGTGCTACGGTGATGATTTTAGGAAAAGGCCACTGTGGATCTCTGCCTGCCTGCCTGCCTGTCTACCTGCATGCATACTCTGACCTCAGATTCAGTCCCCCATGCACTATTAATATATAATTTGAACAGAGGTGGGCACTCCAAATTTCTGTATCATATTGCAGTGAAGAGTATTTTAAAATATTGTTTGGTTAGCCATTGAGATACTCTGTGGAAAATTGTGTAGGATTGACTGAATTGTGCATAATGAACTGTAAGTAGCGTCAGCGGCCTCTGATGGCAATGATGACCCTCCACCGCAGGCATAGGCCTCAAGGGGGGGGAACACCCTGGGTGAATCTCATGTGCGTGCTTGACCATACTTATGTTCTTGTGTACCTGTTTTATGTCGTCTTCCATTGCCGAAGACCAGTTCCAATACTAGGAACATAAGTACAGAGGATGGTAAAAAAAAAAAAAACCCAGATGTCGTTCTTGTCCCACCCCATATGTCAAGGATACATCGGTTTCATCCTCGCCAAACGCGACCAATCCCATGATTCATTGCACCCCAAGTTTGTTCTTGGAACGCAAGTTAGCAAGACTTGTCTTGCCAAGACCATGAGTACGGTCTTTGCATTCTCGGTATTGAGATTCACTCCCTGACAGTGATGCCAATCCATCACAGGTCACACACACTCACAGTCAGACATGGGACATTTTTTTAAAGTCTGGATCAAACAGCTTCTGTTTTATGCTTCCTGTCACTGATGCATTTCCCATAATTGCAGTGGTGGCACAGGCTAGCTTTTTACTGAACGGCAAACGACTGAGGGATTGTGCTGAGAGACCTGCACCGTCCTGAGGGAAATTAGCGACTGGATGCCACAGTTGGTCTTCATTGGCTGTCAGTGAGTTAATGTGATTGGTGGGTCTGGCTTCTCTGTACTTCACAGGATCTTTAATTGGCTTAAGGTCACTGGCCGGCCATGAGCACCGCCCTGTATCACGCATCCTCCAGGCATCCTCCTGGGCTTTGATAGGCCGCTGTTTTTCAGCCTGCTGACGAGGCAGCCATTGCTACGCTGCCTCATGCTGCCTCATGCTGCCTCACGCTGCCTCCTTCCTGACTTCCAGGGGGGATTATGGGGTCACTCAATGGACAATTGATAACTTTGCATTATTTTATAATTATGGAGGACTTGTTGAAAGTCTGGAGCTCTCGGCGGTTACCAGTAGAGCCCCTTTAGTGAGTCTGCTGGCATTGTTCTGGCTAACTCCCCATTTGATGAGTAATTCACCCTCTTACTACAATGAGGAAACGGGGATGATTTGCTTCATCTTAATAACGAGCTACGCAGTAGCAGGATGGAGCCCCACACTCGTGGGGCCAGGGGGTGGCTGTCATCCACAGCTGAGCATTCTGCCCACCAGCCTCCAAATTTATGGGAGCCTCTCTGGGTGACACTTTTTGTAGCGTCATGTAATAACCGTCAATGAAAGGCCATCAGGTATAGATGTGATCTTGGTTTCCTAGGCAAAGAAATATCACTACTGTAATTTCACTACTATAATGCTGAGACAATGCTGCCTTAATTATCCATCTGGCCGTCTTCCATTACTGCATCCAGGGCATTCCATAATAATCCAATGCAAAATAATACAAAATCAACAACATCAACAATTATAGTAATAATGTTTTATCATTTTTCTTTGCAACACTGCACAGAAGAAATAGTATGTTATTGTCATTATCCATCCATCCATCTTCTGTAGCACCGGGGGGGGCAGGGTTCCGAGCCTATTCCAGAGGCTACAGGCACAGGGCAGGAAACAGTCACCCACACTGGCACACCTATGGACAGTTTGGTGTTAACCGGGGGGGGGGGGGTAACCAGAGTACCTAGAGGAAACCCCACGATGACATGGGGAGAACATCCAAACTCCACACACATGGAGCCATGCCGGAGACTCAAACCCAGGTCCCAGATTATTCCCCAAATTATTATTATTATTATTATTATGACAGCGCAACACAGGCCAGGGTTGTAGCCTGAAACACTTCATCTTATAGAAGGTCGGCAGGTGGCACAGTGATTCAGTGAGGGATCATGAAATTGACCTGATCCCTGTTTGCACGTTGTTTCCTCAGTCCAGTGATCGCCGTGGGTTTGGCTCGATCTGGGCGTAATTTTAATGGTCTCCTGCCATAATGTTGTGCTCTGCTCCCCTACAATTCACAAGCCTTTATTGATTTCAGCACTGCTCCTTTTAGTAATTTCCTCCTGCTGCGTGAAAAATGCAATGCCGTTGTTTCCATCTCTGTAATGTGCTCAGTCTTCGCAGTCTGTGTCTGAGTGACCTTTGACCTGCTCATCCTAAACAGAATCAAATCTTGTGTCAGGTTCGCAGAAAAATATGAATATGAATGAAAAAAATATGAATGGAGATTTAAAAAAAAAAAAAAAAAGGCCCCTGGTCCGTCTGGTCTTTTTGATTTCAGTTATCTAATTGGTCTACAAAAAGATAAGCAAGAGTTTGTAGCTACTGGGGCTGAGATTATAATACCTGTGTAACTAAAACAAATTAAATCCTTCAGCTCTGTGGATTTTTCCGCTTTATGCAGTTATTTGCCTGGTGGTATTGGACTAATTAGGAGTAACCAGAGGGGAGTGGAGATGAGGGATGTTATTAGCTCAGTAATAAGCCAGGCGGGTCCACATCGCTCGTATGCTTTGTATTGGTGTACTTAGCCAATACGTAGCTTAACTCCACGGCTATTTTGTGCTACCAAAATGAATCTGTGTCCGTCAAAGTGAGCAGATATGCATGAGGAACTGAGGTATGCAGATATTCTATTGGAACCTTGGCCAAGCCTGAGTGAACATCGTAGCCGTGTGTCTGCCGGCGTTAGGCTCAGCGGTGTCCGTCAGAGAGAAGAATGAGGCTGGAGATGCGGGTCCGTGAGCCAGTCCAGCCGCGTCACTGCCAGGTCTCATTAGCATGTTGTGTCTCTGGCCTGTCTGATTCCTGGAATGCTGTGGAGCGCCAACCAATCCTCTGGATCCATTAAAAAAAGGAATGACCTGAGCCCCATGCTCTGAGCTACGCACATGTACCAGCATGCCTGGCCTGGGGGGAGGGGGGTCCTTAAATTCTGTCTGTGCATTGGCTGGAATAGCCGCTATTTGGTGCTGAAGTCACTGTGGCCTTAATTCGCATTTTTATGATGAAGCTTTTCCGTGTCTTTCGTTGTTTTACAGGATTAGGTTTATTGCTGAATTTTATTTAGGAAATCCTCACACAATAATGAAATGAAGGAGGTTTTTCATATCGGTAATGTGAGCTGGAACAAGTGCACAGGGCACATCTGGTACTGTAATTCACAGGACATAGAATTGCGGAAAAACCCAGAACCAGTGGAGATTTTATGGAAAACAGTATATTTCTGAAGAGGCTGCCCGTTTTCCAGAAATGCAAGTCCAGTCTGTAGTCATTCCATACTTCTGTAGGAACATCACATCCAACCTCAATTAACTCAACTCAGTATTAGTGTTGGGACTTTCCTTGAGTCTTCGGGGGAGGTTGCATGCGCTGCTCCCATCATATTTGCTGCCACCAGATTGTCTTGCTTGTCTATGGAAATATTTTGTTTGTGCTCACAGGAGGTGCAGAGCTTGACAACAGAGGCTCTGGGTTACTGAAGATGGGAGGATTGGAATTACAACTAATCATTCAGATCGAGGATGTTCCTCTCCGGGTATCAGGCAGTACGAGGCATTTTGATTATTTTGATGAAGAGTGTAGCCGCGTCATATTTTAATCCCTTCATCTTCCTGATTTTGAGATTTTGTAATTGGGCTTTCATGTCCCTGCCTTTCAAACCAAGGTCTTGCTTTTTAGCTGCCAAAAGCCTCAAAGCGCGATGTGGTAGAAAGACAAGAAGGTGATCCCTACTCACAAAACCGCCAGCGAGAAACGCATAAATATTCATTAGGTGCTGAATTGTGGACAATTCTGATTTTGTCGGTGGCAGTAAGGAATAACATCAGAAGCACAGATGGGAAATATCCTCCTGAATCTGTATAAACAGGCATGTACCTGCAGAACTGAGTGTCCTGTTAGTCAGGGGGATTCTTCCTGTCACATGACCACCCAATAGCAAGAGCAGAAACAGGGCAGAGACACTGGTGTTAAAGCCTGGGACTGTGACTCCATTTGCACGGCCCAACCTACCTCACACAGCCTTCTTTTGCAGAATTGCCCATTAGTCAGTGGATTGCCCCGACTTAACGATCTTTGGTCTCAGAGGCTCATAATAAATTTAATCTGTAGCCTATCTGCTTTTTACACCTCCTGTTTTGAATGAATCTTCAGACTCATTATTTAGATTTATAATAACTAGCATTTTTGTTAATGTTGCTGTTTTCAAAACAATCCACTTGTGAAACAAAACTCTGGTGAAGCATATTTCCTCTGAGCTGAATGAGGGAACTGGTCGGTTTTCATTACAACAAGCTGTTTTATCAATTACTCTTGAACTCCTGAGCCGACAAGCTGATTTTTCAGAATCATCTGCATGCCGGGTTACTTTACTAACCACGGCAAGATCCCCCGCTCACTGGAGAAGTCTGA
The DNA here is from genome assembly GCF_048594095.1 of Paramormyrops kingsleyae. Lineage (NCBI taxonomy): Eukaryota > Metazoa > Chordata > Actinopteri > Osteoglossiformes > Mormyridae > Paramormyrops > Paramormyrops kingsleyae. Next base: position 12,274,096 of record NC_132801.1, read on the forward strand.
TGCACGTTGCGTGCTTACTGCTAATTAAGGGGTCTTCTGCATGACATTCAGGGGGAGATGCCATTAAAACAGAAACACATTCTTAATTTAGCACCAGTGCCAGAAGAAAGAATGGGGGTGATTTGACAGCGGACTCCAGACCGTCTCCTCACAAATGTAATTTGAGGCCTACATCTTACCTGGTGTTACAGTTGTGTTGCTTCAAACTGCACAGCAGAATTATATTTGACATTTCCTATTGTCACACCACTGCTGGCCAAATGCCAAGGCTTTGCTCAGGCAACAGAAAACAGTGTGACAGACTCAGCTCAGAGACACCCTTCATTGTGGTCCAGAATTCCCACATTCTTGGTGATGCGTTTAACTGGTGCGAAATGCAGAAGTTCTCTTCACAAGGGTCCTTGAGATGGCCTTTCGTGTTGCATAGCAATGAAGCAGACAGTATTTGGGAGGGTACCATGCTGCTACCTTAGCCATGGAAGCCAAGTTTCAGTTTCCTGGGTCATTGCAACCCTATTAGCATTAAGACCTTAGTTGCTTGTTTTTCAGCACTGTACGTTCTGTCAGCTTAATACGTGCAGTCTTGATTTCTCATACTGGGGTTTCAGTTCAGTTCCTCTGGCTGTAGTCTCTGTTGACAAGATTGGGTAATGTTTTGAAGTGATGGAATTAGAGTTTTGTAATGATGATGAGTCCCTTAGTTCCCACTGACAACATTCATCTATTGCCCCCTGTCTTTCACAGGTGGAAGTGAAAAGAACATCATTTATGTGCTGTTTTTTTTTTTATTATTTTGTATTATTTAAAATTGCATAGAATTTAAAATTCTCAGGTGGAGATGGGGAACTGGATAAGCTCGTGGTCTCTCCAGAGGAGCTGGTGAGATTTTGGGCGTTATGTTTTATGATCCTTTAATGACGTCCCATGGAATCATTAAACACTGACTCTCCCGACTCCAGATGATTAAAAGAATAAGAATAATCCACTGAGCTGGTGATTAATGCCCATATCACAAAGCTCTGGTGACTGATTCTGCGAATACTTTGCACACTGTGTCATAAATTTGAACACTTTTGCACATTAGCCAGTGCAGAAGTAATTTGCCTAGCTGGAATTGTAATGAGTAATGCTGAATCCCAAAATGGGTAGCATATTGGAAATATGATTTATTTTCAATATATGTGTATTTCAATCTGGTAACCATTTAAATAGTCTGTTTTCCCTGTGTTTGGAAACAGATTTACTTTAATTGACTGGTTTGTTTTGAATGGAAGTGTGTTATTTTCTCCCTTTGTTCATGATGGACTCTACAGTATATGTAATCCTCTTTGTGCAGCATAATCCTTTAAAGATTGGAGGGGGGATCTGCCAATTACTTGCATCTTTTAAAGGGTGTAGTGTTGATATTAGTGGAGTAGTATAATCATTAGTGGGTAAAAAATGAACGCTGCATTGTGTACACCTTGTAGTGTACACTGCGTAATGAACACTACATAGTGCACACTTCGTAGTGTACAGTATATAATGAATACTGCATAGTGTACACCTTGTAGTGTACACTGCGTAATGAACACTACATAGTGCACACTTTGTAGTGTACACTGCATGATGAATGCTGTATAGTGTACACCTTGCAGTGTAAACTGCATAATGAACGCTGCATAGTGCACACTTGTTAGTGCAGGCTTTGTACACATTTCATACTGCACACCGAATTGTGCATGCTGCATGGTGTATGTTTTTTTCATCAGTCACCTCAGGCTGAACTCCCAAAATGAGCCAGCAGGGTGCCAGCAGACAAGCAAGAGCCAGACGAGGGTCTCAGTTTTCACTGTTTTCTCAGAGGAGGACAGAGAGGTTAATGGAAGGAGGAAGAGAGAGAATAAGAGTGAGAGCTTAATGTACAGGGAGAGCAAGATCACACAGAGCTTGTTTGGAGGATTCTGCCCATGGAAGCTGCACCTGTGGCATGTTCCCCTCCTGCCCTATTATGATGCCAGTGCCCCGTGCTTATCTCCATGCTTTATTTTGGCATTGAGCTCTGAAGCCGTGGTTGGTATTATTTCCCTGTGGTCTACAAAGCATGTGTGTTGCTCCTAACTGTAACCACACAATGTATAATTTAACACATCCATCCATCCATTAATTCCTCTTTGTAGTCATTTTTTTTCCTCCAATCAGTGCTGCGAGTCAGCCAGGCCCTATGGCAGAAACCTAGCTGAGATGCATATGATGTCACTCAGCAAGGATTGGACTGTTCTGCAGTGTAATGGCCTGTGTGATACCATGTGAAGTTTGTAGCATGTGTTTGATCTGTATGACTGGGTGCTTTTCTGAACCTTCTTTGTCGTCCTACTGGCTTCAGTAACAGGTGGGCACCTCCTGAATTTTTAACCTTTGAATTTTTTAACTACACAGACAACCCTCTGTCTCTGTATCAGCCTGAAAGTACATCCTGAGTGAAGACGGCGCTGCGCGTGGTGGCCCCCTTGGCGCGTGGCGGCCCCCTTGGCGCGTCCGTGGCCCCCTCCTCCCCGCATGCTGAACCTCGGGGTGTCAGGTGGCTGAGCCAGGATCCCTGCTGGCTTGCCGTCTGTCTCTGCCTGTTTGGCTCCTTCTGATGCTGACCCTGCGAGCAGGGTCATCAGCACTGCTAGGCCCTGATACTGTTATATCTGGGCAATAGTGCTTTGTCTCCAAGCAGCTAGGGATTGTGGGTAAAAAATCAAAAGCAGTCTTGGTGACCATTTAAAAATGTCACCACCCCAGTTAAACAGTATCACTTCATTCTTTGATAAGTGGTTATATGCTATGAATTATCACTATATAGCATAAAAATCATAACTGCTGAATATCACACGAGACCTGCATAATCTGCATTGTCTTTAATTGTAATTAATCTTCTCTTTTATCTTCACTGTTGGTCACATCCACAGTAATGTACCTGCTTTGCCTGCAAGATAGTGATGGGTCAACTACAAGTACCCATTAAAAGTTAATGCTTGTTTTATATGTATAATTTACTTAACTCATTAAACATTTACGGTGACCAAACCATGAGAAAGAGCCCTGTGCTGCAGCAGGATAATGAAATGTGAAAGCTGTGGACGGGTGTGCATCTTGTACTGTAGGCCAATTACAGGTATTACTGCACATTGTACTGCTGCAGGCTATGATCTTAGTGTTGCAAGCATATTTCAGTGTTGTTATTTTTTTCCTCCTGCTCGCCGGTGCAATTTCTCCATTTCTCATGCAACAAACCATGACATCAGAAAGACTCGTTTTAAAACTTTCACTGCCAGTGTTGCTGATGGGCTTCTCATATACCTCCAGTATACCTCCTCCTCCTCCTCACTTCAGGACATTTTTTTAAGAGTTGCGCTGTAATATGAAGCACTTTGGTACTGCCTGTGCACAAACCTTATGATCTTAGGTGATCAGGTTGCACGCCTGTGGGAAAAATATTACACTGGATTGATGGAGGAAACACACAAGCAATTAAGCCCCAAGTATCTGTTGAATATTTTAGTATGTCTATGATATAGAAAGCTATTACAACTGTATTTCTCAGTGATGCTGATATATTCTCTGTGTGCCTGTGTGTTTTCAGGATATAACGGGGGTACCTTTTTGCCTTTATTAATCTTGTTAAACAATAGGCACTTTTGACTGTTGGTGTTGCTAGGACAAGCATTCTGTGTTTTTAATATGCTCTCATGCTCAGGGACAGGGGGGCAGGAAGAAATTCTGGGGCCCGTGTAGGGCTGGACAATAATTCGATATCAATATATATCGCGATATAATTTTTTTCGATAACGGTGATACGATTTTTAAACACATTTCCGATATTTCGATATACATTTGAATATTATATATATTCACCGGCTTTTAAAAATGTATCACAAGTGCTAAACAGCGCGTATTCAAATCGCATTCGCATGGTAATTTGCTGAACAACGCAGCTGTGAAACGTGATCCAGGTAAAACTTTTTTAGACAGCATAAATAATATTGAAGCATTTGTTTTCAAGCAGACTGTTAAAAGCAAAAGCAACAAAGCATTTTAGACTTTGTAAAGAAACCATAGTAACCACGTGTATGATACTTTTCAGAGCTGCGTCAGAGGGAAATGACTCGTGAATTTAATTTTGACACTGGTTAGCTTTTTGTGAAAACGAGCTACAGTACACCCCGCAGGTTTTTTGTGATTTTGTGAGCGATCTTTGTGTTTTCAATGTTGGAGAATATAATTAAAGGTTTGTATCAAGAAACGACGGTGGTTTTTATTGTATACTGGTAAATCTCTGCTGTTAGTTGGTGGTATGCCTTTTGTTAGCCAACATGTATGTCGGGGCCGGCTCTACGCTGGGGCAACGCCCCCTTAAGCAAACGTCCTGCCCCCTTAAATCAAACTTTTAGAAGTTGAGGAAGAAAATAATAATTACCCACAAACTGAATATGGACAAGATTTACTACAGTAGCTGAAAAATCCACTGAAAAAGGCACAAACGAGATAAGTTTCACTTCTTGTTCGCTCTTTCCCTCCGCGTTCTGTTTGTGCGCGGGCTCACGCAGCACTCGGCAGATCCCCCACTCAGTTTCTCAGTAGGCAGGGCAAAGCGAAATGAGCTGCGTGATTGCGGAAGGTTTGGAGGAAACAGCAATCTCTCTCGTCAAAATCATAGTGACTAGTGAGATCATGGTTCGAATTATTTTTGTCTATTTGGGGGGGTCTTGATCGGGGGGTACTGTACCCCCCAGTACCCCCGATCAAGACCTCCCCCAAATAGACAAAAATAGCAGTTTGGGGGGGGGGGGTATTAACATTTTTCTTGTTGTTTTTTTTTTTTTTTAAGAAAGAACCTCACCTTGTAGGAAAATTTTATGTAAAACGATTTTAGACACCCCTAGTGTGGATCGTACCATTTGAACCACCTTGGCGCTAGAAGCAGCTTAGCCAGTCGGTTACGTCATTCATTCTCATTGAGCGACTTGTTCGTTGTGATTTCAAGATTCTTTATTCGTCACATACATAGTTATAACAAGTACAACATGTAGTGAAATGAACCCTGACCGATCCTATTTTTCAGTTTTATATTTCAAGACTCGGTGAATTGATTTTTTCTTTTTCATAACTTAGCCTACCCTTTTTAGTTTTGGTAATATTGGCAATAGTGAAAAGTGTTTTGTTGGGTTCAAATATGTTTGATATAGGCCATCCAATTAAGGTAAATGTCTTGTTTTTAATCTGATGAGGAATATTTTATTTTATTTTTTGTTTTACTTTTCAGTTTTCCCTCTGAGGGATTGCCACCTTATGTGGTCAGGGGCTTTGCGTGCCTCAGTGACCCTAAGAGCTACACCAGCAGAAGCTTAGCCTTCAGGTGGGACACCCAAGTTGGACAGGTCTTAGGGCAGAGGCCTGACAAAGTGCAATCCAATTACATGACAAAAACAGTTATCCAGAGCACCACCCCACCCCTTTCCCGCCTTTGTCGCCACCATGTGCCCCCTTCACATTTCTGTCTGCCCCCTCATATATGCATGTCTAGAACCGGCCCCAATGTATGTACATATTTATAGCATGCCGATCGCGTCAAACAAATCGCGGCAATGCCAAAAACCCGTGCATGTACATTCTCAGTTATTAACGCACATAAATACATTTCAAGCACATGCTAATATATTGCTGCCATATTGGTTTTCGGTTATCTCGATCATCGGTTATCTCGACGCTTTTTGGCAACCCCCTAGGCCGGCGACATAACCGGGTTCGACTGTATATGAATAATCAGCCTGTTCTAGTTTAAATGGAAATATATTATTGTTAATAAGCTGAGTCTGAGAGTTTTATTTATTTGATAGTTTATTTCACATTTCTTGTTTGTAAAGGCTAAATACAAATAAAAAGTGAACCTTTTTTTTTTGTACTGTTTTTATTTTAAAAAAAAATTATATAATTTTAATAGGAGGAGCCTGGAGGTATTATAGACTTTGCAAATTCAGTTTGCAGACAACCATTGTGCGTGTCCTCGGCAGTTTTTTCCTGAGGCTTTTTAATATTGTCCATATCGATATCGGAATTATATCGTATCGACCAAAATTAAGAAATATATCGTGATATAAATTTTTGCCATATCGTCCAGGCCTAGGCCCGTGACAAAATACCACCTTGGGCCCCTCCCCGGTACATTCTGCCAACCCCGGGGGTACCCCTTGATAGATTTCCTTGCAATTACACAACAGAAGTAAAGATCAGTAAACTATTTCTCCATCATAAATGTAGACATATGTACTGTATAATTCAGTCCAGGCCCCTTCTCCCTCCCTCCCCCCCCCTTATGATGGGGCTGCTCAGGGCAGTAATGTTGGTTCCAGCACATAGCTGATGTCAGTGACAGTAGTGTGTTATAAAAGAATGCGAAGGAACCGGAAGCCACGGGACCCCACACCGCCCACAGACCAGGACCGACCCTGACACAGGTGCCGGGAGGCTGAATGTGGGGGTCGAGACTCGTCAGTTTACAGAGACAGCGATATCTGAGGGGGCTGGACATTGAGTCTGGGCTTCTGTTTGGAATGGCTGACTATGACCGAAAACATGCAGGCAGGAATGTGCTTTTCACTCTCAGGCGAAGAATCGTAGGTGTTTAAAGAGCAGACCTGTCCATAAAGGGAAATGGTGATTATGTGCTTGGCTTTCCTGTGCCTGGTCCTATTACGGATTAAACCTCGGATCATCTACAGACTCTAATTGTAGATAAAGTCCATATCTCTGCAGCCCCAGCCGGAAACCATTTTTCTTGTTTATGAAATGACCCAACTTTCCTTAAGTATAAGATGACCCCCTTATACCAGTCTTTCCATTGGTTCGTCTTCCCCTTCCTCGTTCCTGTCGGCCCAGTCATTCAGCAGTCCTGCTGGATTGCCATTGTTCCAGGTGGCCATGGGGCATCGGCTGCCGAATTGAGTGTCAGGATCTCGGATCCTCCTCATCCTTGCGTGTTTCACATGGGGAGTGACGTCCAATCAGATCTCTGTACTTGTGAACAAGCTGAGATGCAATCAAGCTTGAATATGTCAAACGTCTTCACTAGCCATAGACATCCACATACAGAGGCTTTTATTGGTTGGGTGTCAAAAGTAATCAAACACTATTGCAACGATTGACGATGAAAGTAAAACCTGGAGAACATAGAACTTTTAAATGGATAGGCACTTGATTAATTGGTCCCTAGAATCAGTGATTGAACAGGACAGGCTTTGAAACTCTGCTATGCATATAACTGGTGCTAAATGCGTGCGCTTTCTGCCCCAGTGGAGCCGGATCTCTGTGTCACACAGCCCCCTGGGGCTGGTGGCCTTAGCAGCAGAAGAGTTTTTCTAAGCTGATGAAGCAGATCAACCCTGCCACTGCACAGGTGGTTTCAGGGAAAGTGTGGCAGAAGCCCCCCACCACCACCACCTTATTCAGTGACACTGCTAAGCTTCCAAGATTAGTCATGGGATAAATCTTGAGTAGATAATAGCCAGTCAAACGCGTGATTATGGAGCATGGGCAGCAATAACGGTGTTGGTAAAAATAGCATTTGCAAAGGGCTGATTTCTCATTTGCAATCATCCGCATACATTTTTAGCCTGGGCGACTATTAGTAAAGCTTCCAGCTCCTCACGCTGCCGAGATGAAGTCTTGTGGAGGATGGCAGAGACCCCAGTCGCCATCGTCTCGAACGGACCCGCCCTCTCTCTGCATATTTAAATCCAATTACTGCAGCTGTCTTGCTTGTGAGCGTGACTCATTCCATGAGGTTGCCGAGGATGGATTTCGGAAAACACTGCTGAGGAATCTGGCCAGGCTATTTGGCCAGCTGGTCCGCCTGCTGACTTTGTCTCGAGTGATCATATACTGTAACTTGTCTTCAATGTGCTCCACTCATTATCTCTGAGGAGCAAGAGGCCTTTTTAAAATATAATTTGTTAATAAATCACCTTGAGATGTCACATTGAAGCATGCAACTATATAAGAACGATGGACTACTAAATCGCTTTGTTTTATATCTACATATATTCTTATACTTTTGGATATCTCTTCCATGCAGGACCCAAGAAGCAAGCACAAGTTTAAGATCCACACATATGGAAGCCCAACTTTCTGTGACCACTGTGGGTCGCTCCTGTATGGCCTCATCCACCAGGGGATGAAGTGTGACAGTAAGTGTGCGCTGTCCGAGGGACATTCTTTAGGAAAAGCTGTCTGCAAGCTTCAACATGAATCCTTAAATAAAACTTCAGACATTCCACACTAAACAAAAGTATTATTTTTAAAAGAGACCAGGCAGCTCATGTTTCAAATATAAAATACAGATACTTTTTGCATACCCCATCGTGCTCTCGCACAGACGCACAGGCAAGTTAAAGCAAGCTTGGGTGTCACAGTGCCCAGTGGCCAGTGACCCTCCGATGACAGGCACAGAGGCTCAGCCCACTGAGCGACACACTGCGCCCCCCCCCCCCCGCCGATTTACTGCCACCGGCCACCATTTTAAAGCTTTACTGCAGCTGATAAACTCTAAAAAAATTATTGACATCATTTTGTTAGTATTCATTCAAAAGAATTAGGGAAAGAGAGCTGTTATGACCTCTTTTGAACAAGTAGTCTAGAGGGAAAAGGGGGCAGACATAAAAGATAAGGGAACTCAAAGTCCTGTCCAGGAAGAAGACCAATACAGAGCAGAGGCCAATCACCAGCCAATAGCAGAGGCCAATCACCGGCCAATAGCAGTGGGCATTTGTTTGGTGACTATGGTTTGGAACTTTGTGTCCCCTATGTCTGGTTTAGGTTTCTTTTTTCTTTCTTTTAGGTTTTTTTTTTTTTAATCTAAGCTGGAACCAGTTTACTGAGCCAAGCAGAACCATACTCTCCTAGTTAACATGTTCCTCTCCAAAAAAAACATATGTGGCTCCACATTGTTGTTCAAAATAAGCAGCAAGTGATGATGCTCATCATGTGACCTTAACGTTAAACCGTTTACAAACCGTTCAGTTTACAAGTGAAGATTCTGTATTAGTACTCAGTACATTCATCTTCAAGAATTATAAACATTATACCAAACGGTATGGCAAAGTACTGACATCGTTTCCTACAATACATACTTAAAAAATTCAAAATAAGGGCACAGATAAATTTGTTTATATTTGAAATATACACATTGAAATGATTTGATAGGAATTTCTGATTCCTAATCTTGATCACTGATAAGAAAAGAAATTACATTAATTAACTTGTTAAAACAGCTTTGACTCTCCACCAGAGCAGCCATTAAAAACTAATTATGGCCGCCGGGCCCGTTTAAAAGAAAATTATGTTGTGTATGTCAAATCACCATGGCAGAGGATGCAACTACATTCACATGTTTTGTTGTTTTTTTTTCTTCTTTTTTCAGCATGTTGGTTATATAGAGCAGTAAACAAATGAAAATGACAGTCAGAAATTCAACAGTCAGAAATTCATCAGTCAGACAGTCAGCTCTTTGGCAGATGGGCTGCCATCAAATAAGGCTGCTTAATTTTAGACTTAACCCTAATTTTCTGGTACATTTTCTGTGTGCAAGTGCTTCTAGACACGTCTACCACTTTCCCAGCTTCTCTTTTCCATCTATTTCTTCTTTTCCTGCTGGTCTTGTTACTATGAGCGTGTCTGTGTATTTGGGTTGTTCTCTCTGTAAATGATTGGAGAATAAGGATGTATTTGAGGTTCTTTAAGGAGATCAGAGGAAGGCAGAATCCATCCCCCCCCATAAGATCAGCCTTGTCAACAGTCACTTGCACGAGAGATCAAACTGACCAATGAATCTTAACTAGGGTCGTTAGCCCTCCCCCCCACCACCACCAATCTGCTAACACCTGCTGGCGATGTTCCCCTCTACAGCGTGCGACATGAACGTGCACAAGCAGTGCGTGATGAACGTGCCGAGCCTGTGCGGCACCGACCACACGGAGCGCCGTGGCCGGCTCTTCCTCAAGATCGAGGTCAGCGGGGACAAGCTGCACGTAACAGGTGGGCAGGGGGGGGGGGCAGAGCGCCTATCCCAAGCGGGTCTGTCATGCTGCTGGACTGGTGCATCTGTAAGCACTGGGCTAGGGGGTCATTCTGGGTTCACACAAGAAGCTGCAAACACCAATCAGGGGAAATTACATTGATTACACAAGATGAAACTGAAAGGGTTTCTGAAATGCATTCTGACCGGTTTTATTTGGATTTAGCCCCCAGTTCTGACTAAAGGGCAGTGCTGGAAATTTCCAGTCTGTACCCTGAACACCTGAACAGGCATGTCCTGGGTGACTGGTTCACGGCCTCTCTTCTCAGCAGTACTACGCCCTCTGCTCTATGTTCCTCTGGCAGGCATTGCCTGAAATGACTTTGAGTATAAATGCTGTTTATTTTCCACCCCCCCATATCAGACAAACATAAAGAGCCCCAGTTGGGATCTGAGTTGGACTTCCTCCTTTCACGTCCTGCGTGTCGACGCGTCCCTCTCTCGACATGCGGCCTTCTCCCCTAGTGCCGAAATCTGTGAGGGGAGATGAGATGCTCTCTTGCAATGTTGTAACAAAGGAGGTCGCTTCATTATCGGTGACGTCACGGCAGCCCGCCGGCACCTGTACTCTCCAGGATGACGGAGAACGAGCAGCGCCGTCGTGGTCTTAGTAAACTGAAAAAGAAGCCAGGTGTCCGCGCATCATGTTTGGATGCATCACGCCTCAATCATCTCAACACCCAGAAGAGAGAGCGCGTCTGGAGGAAGGCCATCTGCATGGTCACATGCAGTCACCAACAAGAAATGCGCCCCATAACTTACATGGCAGTCACTTTAAAGAGCATAACACACACATAAATAAATGCGATTCACCAAAACAGGCACCCGTGACTGGAGTGGCCCCTACATAGTTTATTACCTTTGAGTTATTGATTTTGTGGCGGAGGTTTCTCGCTTTCTTGCATCACATTTCCCCATTTCTCATTTATTACTAATAGAAGTGTCAAGCTGTTCTGATCTGGCATTGGCCCAGCCAACTGTGTTGGAATCATTATGGCCTGTGACATGTAAACAAAATAGAAGTTACAAATGACATATGCAGCCCAGGACCTTGCTGCAGTAGGTATTTGGGCTGTAGTATATTCTCTACATCATAGCACCCTTTTTCTTACTAGTCAAGGCTCCGGGGCTGCAGGCCAGTGGTCCCATCAAGAGCCCAGAGGTCTTTACTATGTTTTTTAATGATTATGTGTCATTTCGAGGCTTGATAGTTCTCGCGCTTGCCTGAATGGGCGGGGGCTGAAGAAGCAGGGAACACAGTGTCTTCATTAACACGTTCAAGAGTCATCAGCGTGATAGATGGATCTGGAGAGGCCTGCGGGGCCCCTCCCACCGTGGTGAGAGTGAGTCACGCGAGGACTGTCCTGTCACCAAGACAGCAAGAAGCCTGAAGCATTCTGTGGGCCTGCCTTAAAGGGATGTGTGGCAGCCTTAAAGGGATGGGTTTGTCGGGCCTATTGGCCAATGGTAACAGAAGGACCATCGCCAGATCACCACCGTGTTTTCATCGGTCCTCCTCCAATCTTCATCTTCATCCTTCCTCCCTCCCTCCCTTCACTTGCTTTTTGGTCTCTGGTGGGTCTGTGGATATATCTGCCCAGTCTGTCATAATCAGGACTCATGTGGCCCACACACTGCCTGCTTAAGCTTTGCGGTTGGTCACTTCTATTAATTGGTCCAGTTTGATCTGAGTTGGGTTTAAAAGCTCTGGAAACTAAAGGAGAAGAACTGTTTAGAGGTTTTTAACGAAACATCTGCGTAACATCTGGGACTTTGCATCCTGAGCCCACATCAGATGGAGGCCTTGTCCTCTTCGTGTAAGATAATAAAACTGACAAATTTCTTCGCCGACTCGTGAATTGACTCCAGAAGTTATTCAGCCCTTATTGTCATTGCTAATCTCGCAATATCTAAATGCACGGCAGCGGTGAACTTTTGACTGGTGCCAGAAGATTTCACCTGTCGGCTGGCTTGAGCAGTAAGAAGGACAGCAGGGCCCATAACTGTTCATTATCACTCTATCATGCAGCTCCTTCTCACTACTAAGGTCTCACTACCTTTTGTAGAGCTCCTGTTCTATCAGTCCCCCGAGGAATCTCCAGTGAAAGGTCAAGACTCTGGGTTCTGAAGCAGCCACACCCCTCAAACTGTCTGAAATGCAGAATTCTGGGAGTTGGAGACTGGAGGCTGCAGCCCAAAGGGCGAGAGAGACGTACGACAAATTGTCAACAGCATGTTTTTATTGATATGAGGGAGAAGCTTCTTGAACAACGGCCCTTGTTCTGGAGGCGTGGAGAACAGATGCGGGCCTTGTGCACGTCTGCCACGAGGCAGTACGCTCCCCGACCGCTCCCCATCTGTGCATTGTTCCCCGCGTTCTTCTACTTTTTGTCTGTCTGTAGAAACCGCTGTCACCACAGTTTTGGGGCGTAGGGAGCACGGACACAAAAGCATAACTGTAGAGCTGCCCCAGCAAGGGAGCCAGACTAAAGCAGGTCATCTCCAAACGATCGCCAATTATATGCCAGTGCTCTGTGGCTATAGATGCAGTGTGGGCAGACAGATGTGCTCCTTAGTCTGACATTTTTTGCTTGTGTTTTTGTCAGCCAGCACTTTCCCATGCACTCTCATCTCAGTACGACCCAAGGAAGCGAGATTTAAAAGCCTCTTGCATAATTTATAAATGAATGACACTGATTGCAGTGGCCCCTTCTCCGCACGCTCGCCCTTTCCCCGCCCTTCCACGCCGCTCCCGCTGAGCCGTTCAGGGGTTTACGAGATACGGTGGCCAAAGCGTTCGGCCTGGTCAGCATGCTGCTCCTGAGGCATCACTGCTAAGCACTGCTTCCCCTGATTTTTTCGAGCATCACTCATAAGTCTTGCACTCTTTAAGGCTAATTGGCCATTTGGTTTATTATGGATCCTGTGTAGGGTCCTAAAGTGACTTTTGTTTTCATGGAGGATGTGGGCAGCTGGGTTGGTCCTCTTTGGCCTGTCCTCAGCTATGGCAGGTTGGTCTCTCCACCTCCCGGCGGCTTTGGGGCGTGGATAAGGCAGTGTCACCTGCACCGGGACCTTAACGGCACACTGCAGCGGCAGAATTACCGGGCTTCTGTCACTCTGGATCATCAGCTACAATCGTTTTTAGTTTCCTCACAGCATGCACCTCAGTATCCTGTGCTGCCGGGAATAATCTCCATGCCCCCTCATGACCCTGACCAGGAGAAGCAGGTGGAGAGTTTGGTCTATTATCCCAAATTCTGAGAGACATTTATATCGTCTTATTTTTTTATTGCCTACCTCCACCCCCCCTCTTCGGAGGACAACTTTATCTTACATTAAATTCAAGAGGAGTGTGGCCGCTCCGAACTCACCCGTCCTATTTTTTCTAAAGCTTAGCTTTATACCCAACAGCCTGAGAACCCCCCCCCCCCCCCCCCTCCCGGAGAGGCCTGCTGACACAGACACTTCTAATTGCCGCTTGTTTGTCCGGTGAGGGACACCAGGAGAGGCAGCTGTATAATTAAACCCGCAGTTCTTTTTTTCCCCCGTGGCCCCTCGTTTTCACTGCTTTCGGTAAAAGTCAGTCAGCCAGCCTCCTTCTTATGCTCCAGTTTCACACCCCCCCTCTGCTGTCCTCCAGGGGGTTTGCTTACGTTGCCTTTGAAGACCAGGTAAGAGTGAAGTCTTCCACTGTTTTTGGATGATAGTGAGTAACCTGGTGATCTGAGACTGGAAATAATCATCTGCCCAGGATAAAGGACGGCGTGTTTGACGTCCACGCAAGTCAAAGGCCGCTGGTCCGGGTCACAGTAGGGGGTCTGTTTTTGTGCCTATGACAGAGGTACTTAGCCTGAATCCCTCCAGCCCTATTAATGAGTACTGAGATTTGCTTTAGATAATAATAATAATTAATAATAATAATAATACTACAGTGATCCCCTCCCTATCGTGGAAGTTGCGTTCCAAACCCATCAGCGAAGGTGAAAACACACACACATCTCTCTCTCTGTATACGTAATGGAATATATAAAAATAAAAATATATATATTCTTTTCATCCTTCTTGATGTATCGTACCGTCGATTCATTCATGGCGAGCGACGTCCGCGTAACGATTTCCTTCCCGAAGCATATCAGGAGTATTACCTTCTCCTGAATGGTCAAGGTCTTCCTCTGGCACTTAGGCTCACTACTATCAGAAGGCTGAGAAGATGCAGGACGCTTGGGAGCCATCGTAGGGCTTAAAACAAAACGAAAACAATCAGATCACAAGCAAGGTACACGATACGCAGAGAACTGTGACGCGCCGGGGAGAAGTATGCGCTATAACGAGGGCGCGATAGCTGAACCGCGATATAGCGGGGGATCACTGTAATAATAATGATAAATAATAATGATAATAACAAGAAGAAAAAGAACAAGAAGAAGAATAATGGAAATGGCTGCCTGGTCAGCAGGCTGAAAAACAGCGGCCTATCAAAGCCCAGGAGGATGCCTGGAGGATGCGTGATAGAGGGCGGTGCTCATGGCCGGCCAGTGACCTTAAGCCAATTAAAGAGCCTGTGAAGTACAGAGAAGCCAGACCCACCAATCACATTAACTCACTGACAGCCAATGAAGACCAACTGTGGCATCCAGTCGCTAATTTCCCTCAGGACGGTGCAGATCTCTCAGCACAATCCCTCAGTCGTTTGCCGTTCAGTAAAAAGCTAGCCTGTGCCACCACTGCAATTATGGGAAATGCATCAGTGACAGGAAGCATAAAACAGAAGCTGTTTGATCCAGACTTTATTTATCAATGTCCTGGTGATTTTTCTAGAGGGACTCATTCTGTACTGTCTTATTGCTTATAAGCTTTATGAACCACATGAAAAACATCATGCTGGGAGTCAGGGCCCTCTAAGATACCATCTCGTATAGATGGATTTGCTTTGCCATCGTGGAGCATGTGAAATTAATTTGAGCAGACTTTTCTGTTCAGCACATGTAAGCACATTCTTTCTTGCTTGTAAGGGGTTTTGTGTGGTGAAGTGGTGCTGTGTCTCTTGAACTTGTATGGATGGGCAGTCTGTATGGAAGGGCAGTCTTTGTAAGGATGGGCAGTCTTTGTATGGAAGGGCAGTCTTTGTAAGGATGGGCAGTCTTTGCAAGGATGAAACCTGCATCTGAATGCCTTAGAAATATGTGGACTAAAACGGAGGGGAGCCCTTTATATATCTGACTTTTCACAATCATCTGAATGAAGTGCGCCTTCATGTCAAGGACACCAGCAAACTGCAAAAGAGTGGCGATTTAGAGAAATACAGGTTTTATAATGTGTACGTCATAGACACCCGCAGTGTTATTGTTTGCAAAGAGCTGCATGTTTTGGGGCGAACGACCCTGCCAACAGATTTTAGTCAACCTTTCATTAACAAGTAATATTGGAAAGCAAACCAACTGGTTCAAATAGGCAGATGATGTATGCCCATCATCTATGAGGCGTTAGCCACGTGATTGGTGGCTGCAACGCTCTGCTCTCCCAGCCAGCCAATCCGCCGATGCGCTAGAATGGCAGCGGATTTACGGGCCCAATATCTGCCTCAGCTTGGTCCCTCCCCATCAGTAAGCGGCTCAGACAGGGCTGTCAGAGGGGGATTAATATCCCCTTGTCATCGAACGCTTTCCATGATAAAGACTCCCACACAGAATTAAGGAGCTGCTGCAGGCAGGTGCCCGTGGGGTTTGTGGTGGGGGGTGGCAAGGAGCCACACAGGAGTTACAGTCCGCAGGTGACACTCAGGCCCCCGGGCACAGTCATGCCCCGTGCCCTTTACGACAGCATCTTTCTCAAGATTGAGTAAGTGTTTATCGAGGGGAGCAGAGTGAAATTTAAGAGCAATAAAGTTGCAGATTTATATATATGGGACTTCTCTGCCGGCTCTTGAACTGCTGCATGGGACTCTGAAGTAGAGTCTTCTGTGTCAAAGGTGTGACATCTCCTGGATGGAGGATAGAAGCTCTCCAGGAGGTCAGACTCTACAAAAAGGATAGGTCCTTCACACCAGCGCATATCAGTAAATGATCTCCCCTCCCCAAAGCCCTCCGAGCTGATGCATTACTGAAGTAAACGACACCTGAAGTAATAGAGTTACTCCCACAAGTGGCCAATTTGCTTCACTGCCAGACTGCTGGGATGTCATTTAAGTTTTTTTTTTTTTTTTTTTTTAGTACACATGAATGAACATGAGTCTCATCATGTGTGCTGTGCTGTTGCGCAACTCTGCCACTTCCTTCCCTGCTTGCTGGGTCGGCCTGGGGGGGGGGGGGGGGGGTTGGGGGTTTGGTGGCGGCTCTGTGGCCTTTTTGTAGAAACCTTCCCTGACTCACCCCTTCACCGCGTTGTGGTGGCGGGCGATCGCAGGGTGCCATTAAGGCATCTGTTCCCTGGTGACGTCTCACGCATGTCCAGCTGCGACCAGGGGGGGGGGGCATCCCTCCTGGAGGAGGGGTCTGCGTCGAAGGCTTGTGGGTTTCCAGTGTTTCCGGATGGGCTTTCCACGGTTTGAAGCATACTGAGGGGAGAGAAGCAGTATCCCGTCGTAAAGAAAATCTCCCCTCCAGTTCTTATCACTGTGTTTTCTGTATAGAGTCTAACAAATTGTCCATGTGAGCCCATTTTTGCAAAGTGAGTCAGAAGGTGCTTTGGTTGTGTGGTTGTGCATTTTTGTGTTTTTCAGAGGAACTGAAAAACAGAAAATGAAGAAATGAGAATTAAATGAAAATTCCTCAACCTCTTAAAGGAATGTAATTGAATGATACCCCCCATACCTCTCCGGTGCATGGGGCTCTCTGAGTTGGGGCTCTGAACCTGATCAGAAGGTTGCCAGTTCAAATCCCGTGATCAGCAGTGGTTTCACTGTTGGGCTCTTAGCGAGGTCCTTAACCCCAGTTGCTCCAGGGATTGGCTAACTCCGCTTTCTCAATTGTATGTTGCTTTGGATGAAAGCGTGTGTTGTATAAATAAATGTAAATGCAGCTCTTTTGAAAAACGATCTTTTTGATCAGCGTTAACTGGCATGGAATGTGACGAGCTGACGGCTGAACCGGGAGAAACTCGATAAAGAGCATCTGGTGTTTGCTTTATTTCTGAACGCGGTTTGCTTTTGAAAAGAGGCGGATAAGGGCCAGAATGTCGGGGGGTGGCGGGGGGGGGGGGGGGAGGCCAGGCTGCGGAAAAAGGCCTGCATTAATATTGTAATATCAGAAGCAGCTTGGTCTCCGTTTTAATCCAAGGCAGGGAAATGAGAATCAGGCACTCCTGGATATCGTATCCAAGCAACAGCAGTAGGGTAAACCCTGCTGTTTGTGTCCTGCTCTGTCACTGGACAGTGGGGACAGGCAGTTTGCATGAGTTTACCTTAATAAAGCCAGACAGTAACAGACGAGGGCTGCTGCCAGCCGCAGCGGAGCATATGGCACCAGCCGTCGTCGGAGGCGCGGCGTGACATATCGGGCTGCCTTTGGCCAGGATTCTGACACTGAAGAGATGTTGATAATCTTCCCCAATTCTGAGCTACATTTTAAACGGTCTGTCCCAGAATAAACAGGAGGCCCACACTTGTTGTGTCGTGAAGAAGGCGTGTAAGACGCCGGGCGGCCATGCGGATTGTGAAATACGATAATCTGTGTGCTTTTTGCTGCAGACACCAATCACCCTAGGCTGAGTCCCTCAGCTGCTTGCAGTAACAGATCTGAAGCTCTCTGTCCCCCCCTGTTGGTCAAAAGTGCAGTTGCAGCAGCTGTGAGGAATTCATTCATCACCTGTTGCTATTTTAGCATGATAAAAACGGGAAATATCGACTGTAATTATTTTAATTATGATTTTCAGCAATCCTACTAATGTGTTTCAATATTTGCTGCTTTTGTCATTTTCAGCATATCATGCAATAATTATCATGAGCGCAGGTTTGTGTAAATGTGATGTAAACACCTCCAAGCCATTTCTGGGCCTTTTTTTGGGGATTTTTCTGCTTTCATGCCTCTTTCCAAACCTGTTCACCAGTGGCTCCCTTCATCCTTGCGTGTGACTCTTTTTAAAATGGAGGCCACCTTCCGGTACCTGGAAGCTAGATCATGGCGTTGAGTGATTTTTTTTAAAGATGACAGCAGACAGATTCGTTCAGAGACGGTCAGCAATTCACACACAGAGCATCATTTTGCAAGTGGCTAGAGATCGGCTTTCTGTTAGCAGGACGTTCACATGCGACTGCAGGCATCCACAGCCCAGGCCTCAGTCAGCTTACTGCAGAGGCTGCCTGTTACAGCCTTTCCACTCTTTCACGTCGTGCTTTTTCACCCATCATTCACAGCAGCCTCTTACTACAGTGATGAACTGAGCCAAGGTCTTCTTTCTCTTCATTGTTTGGGAGGCCGCCTTGCATCCCTTTCAACATGCGCTCGTTCTCTAGAGACTGAACCTTTACAGCTCCCGCTCAGCGTTGATGCTTAGTGTCAGGGTCACATATTGAAGTCTCAGAAGATGCTGTAAGGTTCCAGTGCTCCTGCTACTCAGGCCTCTGCTGCAGTGCTTCTTAACCAAGTCCGTGGGGCTCCCACAAAGTCCATGTTTTTGCTCCCTCCCAGCTCCCTAGCAAAAAATGTGGGCTGTTTGAGAGGGAGCGAAAACGTGGACCGTCTGAGAATGCCCAAGGACCGGATTGAGAACCACTACTCTTCCGTGGCTGCACTCCTAGCCCTAACCACACACCTTACTGTATATCCTCGGAAACGGCAGTGAAGTAAAACCACTCTGCTTTGTGTGTGACCCCTGGTTTCTATTTCAGTTCTGTGTTTGGATTTCAGGTTCCAGATCGCATTTTAATTTGATTTGCGACCCGTGAAGCTGCGCCGTGTGACACCGACTTTCCTCTATCTTTTTAATGTCGTTGGAGTCTAGTGTTAATTACTGTCTAAAAGGCCAAAGACCATCGACGTTGGTGTTAATTAGTGTTTAAAAGGCCGCAGTCCATGATGCACACAGGTAGTGTAAAGGCAGATGTGCCACTCCGGGGGCGTGTACTCCAGAGCGCTGCCCCATCTGCGCGGCGTGTGTCATTGTGTACTGGTGACATGGTGACCGGCCATCTGGCCCGAAGCGGTTCTTCCCTGTTCCGGCATCGGTCAGGCTGACTCCGTGCCTCGCCACGGTAACAGGGTGCGAGCGGCAGGTGTGATTCCCCAGAGGTCCTCGTGCTGAGGCAGGGGGGAGTTAAAACGAGGGGAGTGGCTGCTCCTCCAGGCTGTTAATGGGGTGTTAAAGCCCCTGCCAGCCGTGCTGTCCCGGCGTTCTCTGCAGCTGTCGCACAGCACGCACACACACACACACACACATTTGTATTGATATCTTTGTGGGGACCCTCCATTCATTTCTACGGGTAAACCCTATTCCCATGACAAGCTAAACCCCTACCCAGCCCTAACCTTAATCATAAGTAACCAAACAAAATATAAGACTTTAGGCATGTTTAGTTTCTTGATTGCAGTGACAGATTTTTGTAAAATTGAGTTTTCCCTTGTGGGGACTGAAGAAATGGTCCATGCACACGCTTCAGTCGTGCTTCGCTGTTTTACAGACTGCTGAACTGTGAGCTGTCAGATCTCACATTCGTTATGTGCAGCGGTGACCATAATAATGTGAAAACTTATACTGGGCTCTAGAAGGACTTAACAGGCTTTTCTCTTTTATCATTATAGTGCCGCAGTTTCAGGCTGCACAGGATGGACACCTTACTCCCCGCCAAGCATCCGTGGCAGTGATCATTTGTCACATGCGAGTAAAATCTCAGTCACGTGTTCTCCGTGTACATGACTGTGTTGTTAGTTGAAAGCCTTTGAACCTGGGAGGCTTTTCCGTTCATCCTTGTAAGGTCGGCTGCAGGACAATCCTTTGATGCCTCCTGATCTCTGATATTATTTTAATCCAGCCTTTGCCCCGTAAACACAGCGTTGATTTCCATAACCGTTTGATCTGTTTCATCAAAGCCGTGAAGGCACACGCTTCCACCGGCCACACTGGACTCGTTTCACATTGTTGATGGTTAGCTCTGGAAAAGCTTCATTCGAGAGGCGAGGTGTTTTCCCCCTTATTACAAGGAGGTATAATCAATTCACACCCCCGCAGTGTGCTCTGCTACAGGAGGACCGGCTTGCAATGAGCGGAAAGGAAATACCTGCACTGGAGAAGCTGTAAACCTTTTGCTTTTAATGAAGTTCACTGATGTTTAAGTAGGTAATTCACCCATGACTGACTTCCTCGAAGAAGCAAAGCTCTAAAAACACCTTTGATTGCATGCCAGTCATTAACAGGTGTAATGTTTTCTCTAAAATGGGCTTTCTGCCTGCCTGTGTGTTTGTTTTCTGCAGTCGGGGAGGGAAAAAATCTGATCCCGATGGACCCCAACGGACTGTCTGACCCCTACGTCAAACTGAAGCTCATCCCCGACCCAAAGAACGAGACCAAGCAGAAGACCAAGACCATCCGCTCCTCTCTGAACCCCATCTGGAACGAGTCCTTCGCCTTGTGAGTCTGCGCGGGACCCGTAGCCATCGGCAGCCCGCGGTTCTGTGTGATCGCGTGCTTCACTCGCTCCCCGTGTGTGTCTCACAGCAAGCTGAAGCCCTCGGACAAGGACCGCCGGCTCTCCGTGGAGGTTTGGGACTGGGACCGCACCACCCGCAATGACTTCATGGGCTCCCTGTCTTTCGGCGTGTCAGAGCTGATGAAGTCTCAAGTTTGCGGCTGGTGAGGATGAACTTCCCCTAGAAGCACTGTAAATTGACATTGTCTTTGCCCTTTCGAAAACATGCAGATGTGCACAAGGCACCATGAGCAGCCTGCGGTGTCCTTAACAACATCTGTGCAGTTTACATTGCTGTATTTACTCAAATATCCATGTTTTTCAAAAGAGAGCCGAGTTTGCACAACAAGATCTTTCAGCGTGGGGAGTCTGTTTGCTCATTTCTTATCTTCTCCTTCCACTTTTTAAATCGAACCCACCCCTTATTTTTTATTCGTTAACATTTTCCCTAATCCTATAGGTGGATTTGCTTGGCCTTCTCACTCCTTATTGGACAGTCATTTACATCACTAGGGGCCCTGCACGCGGAGGCATGCTAAAGTTTTTGTATCGATTTGCATAAATTAGGCCTGAGAAGTTATTAACCTACCTATATTTCTCATCCTCTAATCAGTTAGAAAAACCATTTATTGTGTTTATTTATGGTTATGACTTCATTTGTACTTTCAGAATGAATGTCTGCCTTGCAGTACTATATCAATAAGTCTGATGTCAGTGCATATAAGTCGGTGTGAATGGAGTATCTCTGCCCTGCTCCCTTGTACCGTTGCAGCTGAGAGCTGGAGTCGTGAAAGGTGATGTACTTTACTGCTGGTAGAGGCTGAATGAGATGAAGTCACATGACCCCAGGCTTTAGACCAAAGTGGGCATCTGGACCTTGAGGCATTAATAATCTAGGCAGGCGGGGGGAGCCGTCCTCCCACGCTGGCTGAGACCTGTGGCCTTCTTCCATGATTTGCTCTCCGTGAAGTCATTCGCTTTGGTGGCGTGTGTGTGTGTAGGTTGCATGTTCCTACTATGTTTCTTGTGGTAGGCTTACTGTGTGTCCCCGTACTGAATAAGGCTTGTAGTGAAGCTTCCTGCTTATAATTGAGACTTAATCACCGACGCCTGACGGCACAATCACCAGCGGCCTCCCATCGGCTCCCATGTCAGCCCACAGCTGTGCACGAGGGACACAGTGACAGTGCCACACCATCCCACTCTCACACCACATTCCCAGGTTCATCTGGGGACAGAATTGCTTTGAAACCGATATAATCATAAATATTCTTTTTTCGTTTCATATCTTAATCACACCTGCAGGCAATATAATTTTACCATTAACTCCTGTATGTAGCAGCATAATGAGCTGTGCACCCCCTCCCATATCCTGCACCCCCCCCCCCCCCAGCAACTGCAGTGATGAACCTAAAAACCTCAAAGGGCATTAATAACGAAGATGGTCTCTCTAGACCCCATCCTGATCCCTACCTCGTTTCTGTCACCCAGGTACAAAATGCTGAACCAGGAAGAGGGAGAGTACTACAACGTACCCATTCCTGACGAGACTGACGGCAACATGGAGCTCCTGCAGAAGTTCGAGGTGAGGCTGGCCACTCAGGCCTCACCTGCAGACGTGGTGTCAGCTGACGCTCAGAGTCAGGACCCTGTCCCATGGGGGGGGGGGGGGGGGGGTTGCCATAGGTCTCCAAGAACCTGTGTCTGTTTTCATTTCCTTTGTCTTGATTTTGGAATCTTCTATAGGTGATTTTACTGTTTTGTTAAGCGGTTTACAAATATTTGCTCTTTTCAGAGTATATGGCCCTTGTATCTCCCCCTGGGTTTGTGTTATGGCTCCCTTACTGTCCAGAGTCCTGCATATGCATTGAAGGATAATGTGAGCTACAGCTCAGTCTCCTTCATATTGTGCTAAATTCTGCAGATATTCACAATAACTCGGTAAGCTCCCTCACAGACCTTATTATCTATTTGCTAAATTAATTGCTGGCCAGGGGCAATCGAAGACCTCCTTGCTAGAGTCATTTGCATTTGTACAGTAGATTGTTTGCCCTGAATTTAAATGGCAGCCTACTTGACATTGGAGCACCCAGCCATACCAGTTTAATTTTCTCGCAATTTCAGTGGCTTTTAGGACAGTGGTTCTCAACCTTTTTGCACTGCGACCCAATTTTTACCATGTCAACATAGTCGCGACCCTGTATCAATTATAGGTCTAAATTAACGCTTTAATCAAGCATGCAGTGCACTCTGCAAATTATGCCAATCAATGTCTATTGCACAAATCTGATTGGATGTGCCAGTGAATTTTAAATTAAGCGTCTTTGGATTGGCAACTTGGATTGGTTGAGTTGTCACTAGTTTTGCGCTAAGCATTTGCAGACCCAAGACCCGTTAATATAGGTTAATTCTAGAATTGGGGCTTGGAAACATGATCATGGATCAGCCGATGAGCTTGCTGTTTTTAAAATGCTTTACATTTCCAACTCTGCCTCGCCACCCTTTCAAAACTTGCTGCAACCCAAATTTGGGCATGACCCATGGGTTGAGAATCACTGTTTTAGGAGAACCTGGAGTCCAGCTTTGTGATGTTTCTTTGTGTACTGAAGAGGTTAAGGGTTTCAGGTGGGCAGCCCCCAGGTAAAAGGTGACTCATCCTATTGTCCACCCTGAGCCTTCAAGAAGAAGAGATGACCTCTTACAAACCAGCTGACGTTTGTACCCCAGCAGTCTATCTGCCTGCAATAAAGGTGGAATTCAAACTCCAGAAACCTTATGTGCAGACGTTGCTGCACAATCAACTCATGGACACTTTGCTGCACGATGATCTCATTAGGACACTTTGCTGTAGACTCGTTGCGTCCAAAACACATAACATTTCAGTGATTTGGGATGAGTTTTATCCTGCTGTTCCCCTCCGCGCTGAAATTTGAAAATTAATTTCATTAATCTGAAAATTAATAGGTTCACAATTCAAGTATGTCTGGGAGGAGATGACTCAAAGCAAAGTCTGATTATTGTAGCGCAAAAACAATGAGGAAAGAACAATCAGCGTCTGCGTTATTAGAATGTAGCCGGATTAGAGAGTGATAGGGAAGAACGTTTCCATTGTTTGCAAAGCCCCTAAGTCTACAGGGAGGGGAAATGGAAGGGGTGGCAGGAGTCTGCTCCACAGGAGTCTAGGATAGAGAAACCCTGTCCTTATAGCACATGCATCATTCCCACCCTCCTCAGGGTTAGTCCCACTATTCATATTCTATTGTAGCCTTGGAGATCACCAGTCACCCAATGTAATGTGTCTGCATACTTTAGCCCAGTGTTTCCCAACCTAGTCCTCGCGGAACCCTGGACAGTCCACGTTTTTGCTCCCTCCCAGCTCCCAGTCAATCAGGAACACCGAATACCTGGTACAGGTGCACTGAGAGGAAGCAAAAGCGTGGACTGTCCGGGGTTCCCCGAGGACCGGGTTGGGAAACACTGCTCTAGCCTGTCCTTTAGTAAACAGAAAAACTGCATTGATAGATGTGGCATTTGTGCCTTTATGCATTAATTACCATCATCATTACAGCCCCAGTCCAAACACCAGCCGTTGCGTTGAGGCAGTTAGTAATTGCTTAATAACTCAAAGATTCCTGCCACAACTCCGAGAGTGCAGATGTGGAGAGAGATTGCCACTGTACATTCAGGCCCATAGAGAGGATGGATTTCTATGGTCCAGAACATAAATATTAAAAATGAACATGGAGCCTTGCCCTAAACAAAAAAGCCAGATTTCAGGAATGGAATGAGCAGGCTTTGTCTTTGTGCTTCTCGCTGCTTGTGCTAAGCTGGTCCTCAGGAGTCTGGCCAGATAGATCCATTTTAGAGGCATCATGCACGCACCACGTAGACACGGAACGCAACTTCGGCTGGTTGTAATTCAGCACTCGAGCTTCATGCTTTTCATTCACCTGTCGGCAGTTTACAGTATCAACAACATCCATCGATGTTGCAGTCGTGTTTTCATACCAGCCATGCAACCACAGGCCTCGGATGAGACTGAAAGACAGACCCCCTGCAGGATAAAAATGGGATTATTTAGATATCCTCTGTTCCTGCCTCCTCCGAGTCCTATAGCGCTATAATTTTTGTACAAGCATTAATGTCCTGTCATTTCTAATGCTGCGCATTGTGCATGACTGGCCGTAACGGGCAAGATTGAATGCGACTGCGTCTAGCTGAGTTTCACGCCAAGCCGGGTGAGGCGTCGCATTTTAATGGTTTGGGCTGGATGCGAGCAGAGGTCCCCGGTGAGAGGCGTCTCAGCCTTCCTCTGGCCCGTCTCACCGATCCTCCCGCAGGCTCCGGCGTCTCCTGCCAGCCCGTTAACATCGCGGGGGGGCGGGGGGGCACCTCCCGGGGACCTGAGCCGTGGCCACCTGAGCCGTTGCCATGGCAACCGCCTGTCTCACTGACCCATGCTGACGCAGCGGCTCGGTGGCAAGAACCGCCCCCCCCCCCACCGCCACCCAGCACCCTCCCGGCCAGCATTAGTCCCCTCCCCGCCTCCCTGCGCATAACTGGGCCACAGCGGTGCCATTTTGTCATTCCCCTCAAACATTCCTCGTGCTGCGTAGGACAGACACAGAGATAGGGGGCAAGGACAGCTGCCATGCGGGCTGTTATCTGACTGACGTTACACTGGCACACAGCAGCGAAGCAGGGTGTGGGTATTACAGCACTGTAATTAGTGATTAAAGTCGGACCATATTCAGGGTAGTGAGAAGGTGAGCTGCTAATTCGCTAATAGGCTAACGCACTGTGCCTCAGAGGTGCACGGCTGGAATGCATGGAGAGGAGTGGTTAATTATGTATTACGATAATGACTAACCTAAACCCACCCATCACAGTTGCCACACTCCCCTCCCCTTTGGATTTTACCTTCAGGGAGGAAATGAGGATGCAGATCATCGTGTCCCCTTACGCAACACTCCTGCCCTCCCCCCATTTAAAATGGAAATGCAGTGTGGTGATATCTGGAAGGATCACATGCACATGTCGCGTGCATCTCAGGGTACACAGCCTGCCGTTATTCACGACATCAGGGCAGGTCAGCGGGAACCGCCGTCACCCATAAAGGAATCTTCTGATTGACATGTCCTAAGTGTCGGACTGCTCCCTCTCCCCTGGAGCACTGGGCTGTACATTTCATTCCCGTTCCTGCTGCATATGGAGTCAGGCTTTACACAATTCTCTGTGTCCTTTGTGGCCCTCAGATAGACAGTTATTAAAGTAGCTTTGACACCTTTTGTTCAAGAAAATCTTCGACCCCAGCTGAAAAGAATGACCAAGAGTATGGTTATTTTGTTTAGTTTTACTGTAGTGACACTGCAGAGTGAGCGAATGTGTCATTAAGGTGTTTATTATTATTATTATTATTATTATTATTATTATTATTATTATTATTATTATTATAGCATAGTATAGTATAGTTAATATTATATTACTAACATGATGGATGGATTTTTACTGTCATCATCAGTGTTTTTGAATTATCCTTGCATCATTGGGGCCGGCTTCAGTTACCATGGAAACAGGGCCCACAAACTAAGCAGTGTGAAGTCATCGACGACACCTTTCCAGGAATTCTCACCAGTCAGTGGACTTGGAAAAAGAAAGACTCGGACTGACTTTTATCCCGTGAAGTTGCTCAGCAAAGCTGATGCTCAAATGTTTATGGGAGCCAGTATAAGACTTTTTACACCTGTAATCCTCAGTGCAGTGATTACATTGAGTTTGGTGTAAAACTCTGGTTCTTCTTCCCAGCACTGAGAAAAAGCTGTCCTTCCAGACTAATATAGATTCAAGAAGTGCAAGTTACAAAGTCAGCAGAACACAGAGCTATTCTGTCACGTCCTGTGTCTGCGTGTTTCCCCTTCTCTAGTTCGCTCCAGGACCTGCATGACCTCAGCTGCCCCGACTCCTTCCCCTCCGTAAACCTTACTAATGTTTCAGTTTCTCTTCTGTCTCTTCCAGGACTGCCAAATTCATTTCCACTTCCTCCAGGTATCTCCTCTCCTCCCCTGCTCACGCTCCCTCCCTCTCTCCCTGATCCCAGCTTTCTCCGCGCACTCCCTTGATTACCCTCTGCCTTGGTGTCCTGTGTCCCATTCCACACTCTTTAACTCTCTGATTGTTTGTAAGTAGCCCTCAGCTACTGCAAATATATCCAATTTACTAACAATGAATGGAAAAGCTGGGTTACAAGACGGGTCATACCAAAGCTAGCAGGCAGCGTGGCTAAGAGGAGAGAGACTTATACAGATAAATCCCACGGTGGACCCTCACTCGTGACGGCTTTAGCTTCTGAGGTGGGTCGCGGGAAAATGTGTGAGGCTCCATCTCCAGCTCCTTTTAACATTACCACTGTCTTAAGATGTTGACATACCATCTAAATCCTGAAGGGGGAATGTAGAGAAGAGTGGTGCTCATGATGTAAACAAGCTGCCAGCAAAGCCTGAGGAACAGGGAGCAGCTAAGGAGACGCTCTGCAAGGTGTCTGCGAAGACGGACCCCCGTCTGAGATGTGAATGTGGCCCATTCGGCTTCACGGTGCTGGAGATCCGTGCTCGTTACGATTGACTTCCCACACATATAATGGATCTCTGTGTTATATTAACACTCAGGTCCGGTTACTAGTCGAGTGGCAAAACTGTTCCCAGGTCAGGTCCCCAGGGCGAACAGGCACTAGCACACCGGGCTTGCCCCCCTCCCAGGGGCGTTTCTGATATTGTTAGTAAATCTCTGGCACTTTACCTTATCCCCGTGCACTCTCCATCCGCACCCTGCGTCATGTATGCCTCCATAACATCTTTCTTGGAGTTCCTGGCACCCTCACGAAAAAGGCCCCCCTCCCTCAGGGCAGGCCGCCGGGGGAAGATTGGCGCCCTGGTTTTTATCAATCCACCGCAGACTCAGAGTACAGAAGGCCTGCCCTCAGAATGCAGGCATGCTGTCAGTGCAGGCATGGGGGTTCCATGCTGTCTGTGCTGTGTCTCCCATGTCTGTGCCGGCTCACCTGGATGCTGCTCCCATCATCAACTCCTCATCTAATGATGCACGGGGATAGTTGTGAGCCTCGCACGTGCCGCTGTCCTCCTACACCTGGTGATCACTCACACCCAACCCACACGCTGTCACCGTCACTCTGCAGGGCGGCTCTCATGGCCGTGAGCATCTCGACCTGCTTTTCATTCCTGGGTTTGCTACCAGGAATGAAACAAACCCAAGTGCAATAGTTGGTAGGGGTTGAGTTTGTGCCAATATTAGCCAAAGGTTCAGAAGCATGTGGCTGTATATTTGATTGAAAGTCAAGAAATGCAGTATTAATACCAGTGACTTTTAAGAATTAATACCCAAATTTATCGTCATTTTGTTTTAATGTCTGTGACTGTTCTTATGCTGTAAAGTGACAAATATGGCTGTATGCAGGCTCCAGGTTGGTACTGTGCAGCGTTCTGTGTCCTGCTTCAGGTGCCGCTCGCTGCAGCACACATCAGTTACTCTGTATTTGCAAGTATACTGACTGTTCAGGGCGTCATAGACACCTCCCAGATATAGCATCGCGCTCTGTTTGCCTCAGAAGAGCCTCCGTTCGCCAGGGCATGAACTCGAAAAGTGTGGCCGGTGCTCCCCGGGGATGCGGGTGCGGGCCGTCATACGCGGTCACATGGCACGCGGTCACATGGTACGCGGCTGAGCTACAGACCCTCAGCAGTGTTGCAGTTCTTCAAATACTCAAAGCAGCTTCCAGAACCTGCTGTCACACTACCTATTTTGAATCATCCACTACCCTCCACCCCATCTACCTACAGGAGAAGTCCAGTAGGGATCCTTGCTTTCACCTGGATTTGTCTGGTCAGTCTGTTTCAAGGAGAGAACAGGCATTTATTTATAGTCTTTAGGACAGCCTGCTGTCATTGACGGAATGACTTGCCAATCATTTAGTAGTTTGGTATTTTTTGGCTTTATGTGTATAGAGAGCTTTTCCCTCCAGATATACAGATTTCCATGCTTCTTGTAGAAAGTTTCCTGAAGTGCCCACAAGGTGGCAGCATAGCACTGCTAATTTTCCAAGCCTTGCTGTTCAGGGGCAGGATGCTGGCAATGTGTGATTTCCGTGGCTTTAATGTCTGGTTCTGCCATTAGATATGACAAGTGCTCGCTTCCTGGAGTTTGTGAGGCAATTTCAAATAAAGAAACTCCTGCTGAATGGCCGCAGCTGAAAGGCCAGTGTATTTGCTCTGGGGCGGAATCACTAAATCCTGCATATCCTGTTGTCAACACCTGACCACTGTCAGCTGTGATCAGCAGAAGTTGTACGTTATGAATTCCTGACCTTTATTAACTCTGTTATTTTCTACTTTTAACATTTAACCTTTAAATTGATATTTGTTGTCTTAAAATGTACCATGGCAGAGTATGTTTGATTGCTATGCAGATGAGTAGTCTGTAGTCGTAGTGACATTTCGAGGGGCTGCAGCAGAGCTTCAGGGATGCAGGATAATCTTTACAGGCATCACTCAGTTCATCCTCTGTGATCCCCCAAGATCTTTGGCTTCTCCTTACCTTCTAGGCACTACTGCATGAATTTAGAGTTGGAATGAAACTCAAGTTCAGTGTCCCCCCCCCTTTTCTTGGGGCTTCTGTTCTAGCCCAGTGGAGGAATGGCATATGGGGTGGGGGGGGGGCAGTTATCAATCTATTGTATAAACAACTGATGTGATGTACTGGCTCTCATGTGAATGTGTAATTGAAGCAGCCACTCCCCCCAGGGGGGGGGGGGGGGGTTAACCATACCCACTGGCATCCTCGTGTAAATAAGTCGTGACAAGTGCACCCACCCCCACCACCAGAGAGCCAAGGTGCATTTGGTAGACGTCCCCCCGTTAGCCGCGCAAAGTGCTCTAAGCCACAATTACCCGCCTGGTCCACTCCCTGCGGTCACGGTACTGAAATAAGGAGAAGATCATTGCTGAGAATCGCTCTTCCGGGAAATGATTTACAACAGCCGCTCGCCTCCCCCAGCATCCTGTCTGCCTCCCCGTTACCATGTCAGCACCTGTTACCATGGGAGAAAGTTAGCTGGGTCCTCTTCTGGCGGACCCCACAGTCGAGTACCTGCTCCGTGATGTTGCTTAGGAACGTGCTTGTCTTGTTTTAAAATACAGGCCAAAGCTAATTGGCTGTGTTGCGGGGAGGATGGCAGCCTGTCGTTATCTCCGCTGGATGGGATGGGACCCCCACGGATGGTGGGGTAGATGGCAGATTGTTGCACCACATGCTAAGCTGGAGATACCCCGGGCTGCGGGGACAGCTCAGGCAGGCAAAACGGCCTTTATGAAGTGACCTCCCACGGCCTTAGCCTGTGTAAGAGTGCTGTTTGGAGTATGCTTGCTGTTTTTATAGTGTTTAATTCTGAAAGTAACTGCAGAGCTGTTTAACGGCCCGTCGCGGATGCAAATTCCCCCACTCTCCCGGAAACTCCAGCCATTTGGCCCGTGTCTAGTTTACACACCTATCGGGTGCGAATCCTAGGAACATGGTAGGGAATCGGGATGCCGTCGTGCCGGAGTGTGTTTGACGGCAACGATCGTATGAAATGCTGACCAGCTGACGTGTGATTTCAGGTTGACAGTGTGGGAGCCATGGATAAGGTGGGTCTTGGCTGAAATATAGCTGGTTTGCTGCTTTCTCTTTGCTTGGGCTTTGGTTTGGTCTGGTCTGGTGCGTGAATCTGGTCTGTGCTCTCCATGCGTGTGGCTGCTAAATTAACCCAGCCGACACATTTAGACGTAACGTTCCCTCCGCAGCTCCTGGGTAAGCCCGGGCGTAGGAGGGGAAACGGACCTCCCCGCGTCGACAGTGCCCGCACGCCTCTCCGGCCGACAGCTCGACGACGGCCCCACGTGTGCCATGTGTGTCCGTGCTATGTGTTCCGGCAAAAGCAGGCACACTGAGGTGCCTAAGCAACCCGTGTGCCGTTTCCTGATGTGTGCCGTGCCCATGATGTGTGCTCTGTGCCCTGATGTGTGCCGTGCCCTGATGTGTGCTCTGTGCCCTGATGTGTGCTCTGAGCATGCACTGCACTTCCGCCTATTCCTGAATATACCTACTGATATTAAAGAAAAATACTGTATTTTCTTCCTGACTCATTCTTCACAGAGCTGCTTTGTTCTTCTAAAGTTAGTATCAAGTGATTGTGATGAACTAACATTCTCTAACACTGTCAATCCCAAGACGGTGCATGCAGTATGCTAGGTGGATAGATGATCTTTAAATGAAGAGCGAGGGGTAATTTTCCGGCAAATGGCTGCAGTGTATCTGGTGGAGGGTCGGCTGACGTCCCGCCCTGACACTGAAGGCTGAGGATGGGTGAAAATGGGATGCAAACAGAATGCAGATGAATGCAGCCTCACTGCCATCCCCATAAATATATAAAATATCCCTGTCGAGCTTTTATTCTCACACCTGACAGCTATTCATCAGACATGATGTAATAGTAATTTTTCGTTAGATGCCATTTAGATATTTTAATATTCTTGCATTCTATGCATTTTTTTCCAGTTAAAATGTCCACATCATGGGACAAATCGTGAATTTAGCGTCTTTTCTATTTTTAGAACAAGCTTTGAAACATTGCACACATGCAGGACACCCAGTCTGCCCTCTAATGCGAGCAGCGACCCTCCGTGCTTCCTGTGCCAATAAAACAATGCTGTGGAATCCAGCAGATAACCGCACATAAGGGCTATTTTCCACTTTTTTTTTTCGTACCCTCCTTGCAAAATGGCAAACCGCCAGCGTCAGAGCATGAAAAGTGTTTTTTTTAATTTTTATTTTAAAAAAAACAAACAAACAAAGTCAGGATGGATGTAGTAGTGGAAGAGACCCCATTTCTCCAGCAGTAATTGCTCACGCAGGCCAGTCATTGTTATCAAGGTTTCGGGTAGGACCTCCACCCGCCGGAGGCAACATGTTAACCATATTCAACCCCCGACGGCACCCCATGAACCCCCCTCCCACCTCCTCTTCCAGCACCCTCGCCAACATCTCACACGCTGTGGAAATGCTGATACAGTGCAGGACCTCTCACGGCAAGAACATATCCTGCACCTCATAAAATGTGCTTAACGCCCATTTTCCCTGTTCTTTTTTTTTTAACCATGGAATGGTTGCAGTTTCGCTTGCGGATTGTGCATTACAGATATTTGCAGCGCGTGGCCATGTCCTTATCGTGCCCTGTACCCAACTGACCCTGTCATTGCCGCAGAAAGCCAGACTGGGCCCAGGCAAGAAGGTGTTCGAGCCTTCGGAAGACAACAGGACCAGGCTGCCATCCAGCAACCTGGACAGGGTCAAGCTCACGGACTTCAACTTCCTAGCCGTGCTGGGAAAAGGCAGTTTTGGGAAGGTAGGGGTGACAGGAGTAGGGATGCTGATCATAACTTTGATTATAATCATGGCTCCTGAGTCAATGATCCATGTTAAAATCTAGGTTTTTGAGAGCGTCCAGTGGCTACGATTACACGTCTCACAATCTGTGTCTTTCTCCAAGGAGAAGCACAGCGCAATAATCTTCCCCCGTATTTTCTACGACTTCCATCTCAACACATGGTCTCACCCTGCCATCCCATTGTCCCTGTCTAGGTGATGCTGGCTGAGATGAAGTCCTCTGATGAGCTGTATGCTATCAAGATCCTAAAGAAAGACGTTGTGATCCAGGACGATGACGTAGAGTGCACTATGGTGGAGAAGAGGGTGCTGGCCCAGCAGAACAAGCCGCACTTCCTCACACAGCTGCACTCCTGTTTCCAGACCGAGGTAAAGACCCACTGGTGCAGATGGATTTCAGGCACCAAGCTAAAGATCATGATTATTGGTTTTCTTGGGTTTGGTGAGTTTCACGTAGAACTGTTCCAAATATGGTTAAAGTGGTTTGAAACAGCTTTGGCTCAAAACATCCGACTTTTTTCCTGTTAAACCTAAGAATTTTGCTGGAACGATACAAGAGGTCACAGGTTAGCCTGGAGAGTCCGATAAACCCACTATGGATTAAGGCCACCGGTGTCCCTCCCTGTACAGTCGCTAGGATGATAAGGTTTGACATGTTGGCATCTGTGCCTCCGCAGCGCTTCTCGCTGAAAGAATCGTTAAAGGGCAACTGCATTAAGCAGCCCTACGATGAGCCCCGCAAAAGTCACTAGTTGTTGACCACAGCGTGTCAAGGCGGGGATTCGCTTGCATCGCCCTGCCCGGCCTCATTTAGATGTGTCGTGAAGGTTGGCCAGTCTACTGTGGTCGTGCTGCTCTTCTGTCAGCCACCAGTGTTGTTCTCTCGGGGGATTAGAGACGTCCCTAGATGGCAGGTTAAGGGTATCTTGGCAGCCGAACTAGGTTTTCGGATAAGCAGATGCTTAACACTGCACAAGTGGGTTAAGAGGCTCGATAAACGATGAGAGGACTGTGAGCTGGTCCTGGGGGCACATTATTCAATGCCACTGTGACCCGTGTATGGATGTTATGACAATAAAGCCCACTTGATTTGAGATGAGAGGCTTGGTATTCACGCGCATAATGAACAAACCTCTTTTGTTTTGGTTTATACATATCTGTGTATACGTATGGCTTTAGGAGAGCAATCAGCTCTTCTGAAATAGCACCCGGTAATGTCTGCCTCCGAGCTGGAGGAGCCTCTGTGATCGGCCTGCAAACCTGAACTCCCACTTGACTGAAACACTCATTCATGCTGGGGGGGGGGGATGCGGCCAGCCGCCTCGTCAGCAATAAACAGCCGCGAGTGCTTAGCTCTGGCCGGTTTTCCCAATAAACACTGGGAGCGGGGGTGGCGGGCAGACGAATGCACTGCCTCCCCCGTTACTGAGCTTATACGGCAGTGCATTAGACGTCAGACACGGAAAAGAAGGCTCTGTTATCACACACTGCCCGGGTCTACTCTGAGAATATTGTGTTAGCTTTACGGTGCGGGGCTCTCGGCTGAAATTAAAGCCATAATTCAGGCATCCTGGCTTTTTCCGTTCCCGTGTGCGCTGTCTTTGGGAACCTCGGTTGCTCAAACCTCCATCAGGTCTACGATAAGGCTCATTGGGTGTATTTAATTTAGCTTTTTCCTGCCGTTTACTTCTAAGTAAAAAGACAATATAGGCACATGAGGATGCTTTCATAACACACACAGTGGAAAGCTGTGTTATGATGCTGAAATTGAAAGCCAGTTGTGGTCTGTTTATTTAGTATACAGTGATTATTAACGGTTGGGCCTCTGAAGGTATCTAGGGTCGCTTCTGCTGTAAATCACAGTCCATGATGATCATGTGGATGATATGGCTTTACTCTTTCTCCATTCCCGTCCCAGGACCGGCTGTACTTTGTCATGGAGTACGTGAACGGAGGAGATCTCATGTATCACATCCAACAAGTGGGAAAGTTCAAGGAGCCACAGGCAGTGTAAGAATTACTTTTTCTTCTAGGTCACCATGCAGTCTGAGCCCAACTGACACTTGCTTGTCACTACCTGGTCACCTGACTTGACACTGTAGGTCTGAAGAGCAGTTGCACTAACTTTGGTCTCAATAAGAATGTTCGCTAGAAGGTGTGGTTATACACACGGCTGTGACACATCCATCAGCTGGGTGTCAGCTTATTTCACATGTATCTCTTCAGAATCAAAACCATTTCACACCAAACACAACCCGAAATAGATGACACGGATATGCAAAACAGTCAGATGCGAATCTGATGGATCAAAAACCTTCACGGCAAACACAATGAGAAATTTGTGCAACTAACTGAGAAAAGTTCGCATACCAGAAGAAATTGTCCAAACGATGACAAGCATTAGCAGCAAGTTTTTTTTTTTTTTTCGTTTGAGCAAGCAAGTGAAAAGAAAAAAGGCAACTGTACTGGATACATACTGTTTTAAAAGAACATCAAGAGCTTGGATTTCATACGGTACACAGGAGAATCAAAATTAATATTGAAAACATGGCAGTATCATCTATTACCAGTTAATTACAAGAATACAGAAAACAGCGTATTGTAATTGATTTTTTTTAATATTAATTGTATAAGTCTATAAATCACACAAAAATAAAAATATTAATAGCCACAGTTTAATATAATTTAATTAACATTTAGGCATATTACAAAAAATTAAAAAAACTAAAGAAAATCCAGCATAAACACAGGCAACCAGAACAGCTGCAAACAGCTTAAGATCCTTGTCATCAAATATGACTATAGGCTATAAACACGTACAGATGAATACCAAAATATTGATTCCTTCTGGAGGTTACATCAGGGATAAAGTAATAGAAAAATGATTTGCCTGAAATGCAACACACAAGAGTAAAGCTGTCCACAAAAAATAAAAATGGGGTTTCGAAAAGTTTTGAGCTGGGAACATGGATGCCTATTAAGGCCATGCAGAAAGAGAGAGCACCAGGTTAAGTGAATCTGGTGCTGGAGGGCACACCTTGCTGTGACTGACAGCCATCGTGGCCAATCCTCTGCCTGTCATTGGATGTGGTATTGGAGGGCATGCCTTGCTGTGACTGACAGCTATCGTGGCCAATCTTCTGTCTGTCATTGAATCTGGTGCTGGAGGGTAAACCTTGCTATGACTGACAGCCATCGTGGCTAATCCTCTGCCTGTCATTGCAGGTTCTATGCTGCAGAGATCGCTGTTGGGCTGTTCTTTCTGCACAGTAAGGGGATCATTTACCGGTGGGTGTAATCTGTGGCGTGCTGTTATATATTGCAACAAAAGTCGTTCTGTTTGCAGTTTTATGTAATGATGAATCTCTAAGTAGTATATTGTTCAAAATGAAATGTGTGCCTTTTTATATATATATATAATTTGTATTAAATATATGGAGAATTTAGATGCATTAAGGAATGCATTAATTATTATTGCAGATTTGTCAAATCTTATAATTACTCAGTTATGCAAAACTTGTTTTGTAGAGTGATGAGTCTCTGCTATTCACACCACTGTTAACTCCCTTGTGTTAACTGAGCATTTTCATTGTGTCATTACTCTCCATAGTGAAATAGTTCATTGATTGCATTCAAGCAAACCACACACTCCGTTCTCACATACTCCGTTTGTTTCCTGTATTTTTTTCATTCACCTTAATTACCAGTCTGAACTACTGAGATATGTTTGTTGTGTGTCCGTTTGGACATGTGGCTGCTTTTCTTATGCAGAAACAGGACAAGAAGCAGTGCAATCTGAGAAGCCCAAAGCTTCAGATTATTTTTAAAGGTGAAAGTGAAAACTCTGTGAGATCCTCTCTTTGTGGCTGTCGCGCTTTGCCCGTAGCAGTTCAGCCCAGTTATTCCTCCTGGTTGAGAAGTGGCATGTGTCAGTTACGCAGAGTTCCATGCCTGACTCTAAAGGCTGTGGTCAGTTGAAGAAGGTTATTAATATCCCACTCCAAAATAAACCCAGATTGTCCAGCACCAGCAAAGACTTAGACCCACATTCCTTGTTTTTGCGAGATCGTTCAGTATGACCTTGCTAACATAAATGGCATCGCGTATTGAGCGGTAAAAACATAACAGCTCTTCCTCACTCCTCCTCCTCCTCGATGGCCAGCCTTGGCTGAGATTTCTTTACAGGTTTGTCCTCCTGCCCCTGAGTCACTGTGTCCTGTGGGCATCTATTCTAGGGACCTGAAGTTGGACAACGTCATGCTGGACTCGGAGGGACACATTAAGATTGCAGACTTCGGCATGTGCAAAGAGAACATGATGGAGGGGGTGGCGACCCGCACCTTCTGTGGTACCCCGGATTACATCGCCCCTGAGGTGAGGACAGGCGTGGCCCGTTTTGGGGAGGTGGGAGGAGACCCAAGCTGGCTACCTCACTTCACAGCAGTATCTTTTTTTGACACTGAGCACTGCTGATATTCTGGACAGAGAGCAGCAATACCTGCACTCACGCCAGCACAAGGAAAATGGCCTATCAGCGAGGCTCACTGCCGTTACCCTTGGCAACAGAACTGCGTACCCGCTACAGGTTTATAACCACTCAGTGCATTTCATGCATGGCTTGGTCATTTTTTCAGACCTTTAACCCTCACTTTTAAAGACAAAAGACTGGTTAGATACCACTGTCTGTGTCCTAAATTTCCTTCAGGATCAATAAAGTATCTGTCTCTCTCTTTATATGTTCTGATTATATTGCCCATAGGAAGGACAGTCAGAGAATGGAAAGGAAAAGATGATATTTTGGGTTAAAAGCAGACAGACTGAACAAACTGTGCACTGTGCTTCCTGTGATGTCATCATCATCCCACTGCATCCAGGGTGTATTGATCCCTTTAAAATGAGCTTTGAGGTTGATTGGTGTTGCTGTGAGAGGGACCGCACTATCCAGAACCAGAACTTTGAATGCCATTTACCTCCTTCCTTGAGTTTTCGCTCCTTCCAACGGGTCTAGTCGGTTCTCCGTCAAGCTGTGCCAGGTGTCTGACTGGGCACCTTCCTGTCACCCCCCACCAGGGGGCAGAAACCCTCGGCCCTTTTTATTGCCTGGGCAGTTCTCTTGGGAAAGGACCACGGCAAGTCAGCCCATCTGGGCCAGGCAGCTCAGCACCGGGCCAAGGCACTCAGCTTTTTTGCTCTTTTTTCTTAATTTGACCTATATAGCAGTTTCGGGAGGGGCGGGGCGTATCTGGGAGGAACATGCTGCAGTTTCTGTGCCTGCAGATTTGCAGCAGGCATCTGAGGCACGAGTAACCAGCCGAAAACACGGCCATCAGTTTCCGCTCCATGAATGAAATAGAGGACCCCTAACCCCCCCAACCCCCGTCTGCCTGTTTTATCTTCATTTCTACTCAGTACAGCCGGCTGAATATTTGGGTTAATGCCTTTA
The DNA here is from genome assembly GCF_048594095.1 of Paramormyrops kingsleyae. Classification (NCBI taxonomy): domain Eukaryota; kingdom Metazoa; phylum Chordata; class Actinopteri; order Osteoglossiformes; family Mormyridae; genus Paramormyrops; species Paramormyrops kingsleyae. Next base: position 12,311,749 of record NC_132801.1, read on the forward strand.
TCTTGTCTCTCCCTTTCTTTATAATTTCTTAAAGCACTTAAAAGCAGCTTTGAAATCGAGTCCAGCTGAAGGATTTTTCTAATCTGGTGGCTGTGGCTCTGCGGTCCGCTGGCTCCGAAGGGGGCGGCACACACCCTGGGTTTATCTGCTTTCTGTCCCGTCTGGGGTCTTATAATTAGCTTTGGTGAAGGTGTAAAGTAAACCACAACAACCATATTCTGAATATTATTAAAATCGACCCCAGCCATTCATCTCTTCCCGTCGTTATATAAAACTTTCATCTGAATAAGGTATGAACTTGAAAGCAAACGTTGAACCACTGCTAGTTTTGCATTCTCCATGATGAATGCATTTAGAAAACATATTTAAGTTTTTAATTTATATTATTATATATCCCGTAACCCTGGAATGACATATTTTCTCCCACAGTGATTAAGAGAATGTGAGTTGAGCTGTAATCATTTAGAAGCCTTGGTGTCACCTGCTTGACCTGCCACCTTCTTTTTGCACTTGTTTATATTGGGAACACGGTGTGGGATCTATGGGGTGCCCCCCCCCCCCCCCCCCCCCGGAAGCATGTATGGGAGCCATGTATCCCCAGTGGTCATGACGAAAACATTGAGTGTCTGCCAGCATGATCCCGATCTGTCATGCCGCATTCTCTAACGGATCTCTGGAATACGAGGAAGATGCCGGACAAGAAGGTCACACGGTGTCCGCCTCGATCATTGTCACCGTGGTGACGAACGGGTGGGGGGGCGCACCCCCACATGTGGACTGCCTCACACCTCTTGCTCCACGGTTCCTTAAGCTGTCAGCTTGAAGTCCACGCTTCTGCTGACAAAGCAGCGAACGTCCTTGAGGGGAATGTTCTGTCACCTGTGTCCCACGGCCGGCCAGCGGTCCTGCTTTGGGTCTGAGGAAAACGGCACGAAGGGCCGTCCGCGTCCCTCTACGTCCTCCCGGCTTCCCCTCCCGTCTCGCTGCGTCGTTATTAACACGATGCGCGAGCATGACGCATGACGGCGGGAGCCTCTGAAATCCCGCTGCCATGCAGTTGCTATGCAGTTGCCGCGGCCTGCCGTTGATATGAGAAATCCAGGTGAGATGAGGCCGGCATTATGCCGGGAAGGACAGCCTTCATGTGCTTTAAGTTTTGTCTGTGCCCCCAATGGAATGATGGACAGGACGGCACCGAAAGAAAGAAAATTCCCATAAATGATTTTCTACATACAGCGCTGGGGCAGCTGGCTTCAGCTTGGATATTTTTCAGCCCCGAACGGCAGGAGATGGTGCTTCTCCAGCATCGTGGGCACAAGTTTAGTTTGTTCTTTGCACAATCTCTCTTATTTGACTTTTGCCTTTTCTGTTTTTGGCTCATTTCTTAATGGGCAGACAGCGACACACCAAGATTATTTTTGATTGTTTTCGGGGGGTGGAGGGGACAGAGCCTGTTCCCATTATGACCCTGCGAGGGTTGATCCTTATCTTGTGATTTATTCTCTCTTTGTTACAACCATCTGCTCTCTCTGCCCACACAGTCATTCTCTCCATCTGCATGTCATTATGCAACATCTCCACTAGGTTTCTTGAATACACTGTATGGCTCTTTGTGACTGATGCTGCTGCTGCTGCATGAATTTCAGTGATTCTGGAGTTGCCTGGGGGGGTGGGTTAGTGTACCGGCTGTACTGTGGTGTGCACCTCAATCTGCCCCCGCTCCTTCTTGCCCTGTTCCCATGAGGTCTGCTTCATCACCACACCTGCCTGGACATTTTCTGAAGCCCATAAGTGCCCTGCTGTGTGAAGCTGACCCAACCCAAACCTGTAGGTTGATTAAATAGCTCTTGTCAAGCAAGAAGTTTTCCTTTTATTTACTTACCACTTCTACCCAAAGCGATACACCGTCGAGAATGCAGGGTCAGACAGTCCCTGGAGCACCAGGAAATTAAGGGCCTCGCTCCAGGGCCCAACAGTGAAATTCTGCCAACTGTGGGATTTGAACCAGCAACTTTCCGATCACAAGCACAGAGTCCTGACCTCCTGAGCCACACACTGACCTTCGGTGGCTAAGCCTGCGTTACTGCTGTGTGCTGTCAGTGGCCTTTTACACCTGGAAGTCTAATGCAAACTAAGTATTGTTCTTGCACACTGATGCACTACCACAGGACCAGGGCAGAGCTACAAAAGCACCAGGGAGGCATGACCTCAACTCCACCCCCTCCTGGATATCTTTCTCTAATGGGTTTGGCTTGGGAGCATGTGTGCAATAACACACCTGATATCCACCGGGGACAGAATAGCCAGTGCATTTAGAGACTCGTCACTTGGTGAGCCCTGGAAGCAGGTACACCACCAGTTAGCATGAGACAAAAGGCAGGGGCCTTCTAACACATTCACACACACCGCGGGCTACATGCACACACACCGCGGGCTACATGCACACATACCGCGGGCTACATGCACACACACCACGGGCTACATGCACACACACAGCGGGCTACATGCACACACACCACGGGCTACATACATATGCAGATGTACTGTAGGCACATTTTATGTAGGTGAAGAATGACTTTGCTTTGCCCTCGTCAATGCGGCCTGCGCAGCTGTGCACACTCCCTGCATCTTAAGGGTCCCGCGAAGGATGTCTCCTGCCAGGTATCTAGTTGAACAAAGCCACTTAAACTCCATTTTTCCACTGACTGGTCTTCCATTGCATCATTACTCATATATAATTGATGACTTTCAGAGCTTCAGATAGGCCACGTGAATGAGTTGTGTTGGAGGATAACGTGTCTCATGGTTTTGACTGACAGTAGCTTGATGTAACTCACTCGAGGGTCTTTTGCTGATGCCTGAAAGTGGGGCCCATTCTGCACACTCCTGTGTGCTCTCCTCCACACACAGGAAATGGATGCACGTCACTGCTTGGTGGAATTTTCTCTTCTTCTTTTGTTGTGTGTGTTTGAGGCTGTTCAAGTTTACAGTAGATCAGTCACGTATTGCATTGGTTTCACATGGCATATAGGACATAAATAATACAAAAGTACAAAGGAAATGAATAAGAAAAAGAAGCAGTATTTGGCAGAGATCTTCAGTATAATTCCACAGAGGTGAATAAATGGGGAAATGGCAAGTAGTGACTGTGTCAGTGTGCAACTGTGAGTTTGTGCATGCGCTCCGCCTGCTGTAGGGGGGCTGGCGCTGTGCGCCTTAAAAATAGATTCTGTGTAGATGGTAAAATCCTTCTTTATTAAGTTTTGTCAGTTCAACTTCTTTCTGTACCATTACTTACCCTGTTTCCTCGGCCTATCTTGGCCGTTGACTCGTAAAAGGAGGTCTCTTCTTCAGAGTAAGAGCTAATTTAGCCCTGATAGGAAAATCGTTCTTACTACGGGTACTTAATTACACACGTGCAGCCGAAAGCTGGGCCTTTCTTACAGCAGATGGTAAAAATAGTGCAGAGGAAGCTGTACTTTTCCCTATAATTGATGAGGGGTTGTAGACAGAAGAGGATGCTAATTGCTATCTGGGAGAGATTGACTGACTCTTTTAGCGCGGAGGGCATGTGTAGCAATGCAGCGAGGGCACCGTTTTCGCTCGCTCTCCGCTTTATGACGCCCTAACGGGAAGTTCCTTCACAGAGGTGCAGCGTTTAATGAATGCTTGTGTGTTTTGAGAATGCCGTGCTGAAGGTGCACAGAGCATGGCTCACTCTGCTGTTTTCGTTCCCCTCTGCAGATTATCGCGTATCAGCCCTACAGCCGCTCAGTGGACTGGTGGGCGTACGGAGTCCTGCTCTACGAGATGCTGGCCGGCCAGGTTCGTCTCATACAGCCGTCATAATCTCCAAATCCTTTCATCCACCCTCCACATGTTCAAGACCATTGTTCAGTGGAGGATGGCTGTTCATTTGTTTATTGATCTTCTTAAATAATTTTTGTTTTGTTATTTCTGCATATGCATGCATGCACGCTGACATGCAGTAGCTGTTGTACATATACAGTATACGGCATGCTGTATGGGTTTTTTGAACAGCACTGTCTTTCTGAAGATATATTTTTAAATACAATAGTTACCAGCATGGTAAACATGACCTTATGATACCACAATAGACCCTGCAGTAGACTAACAGCCCATCCAGGGAGCCCTCCACCTTGTTCCCTGTGCTTGCTGGAGGTGGATTCTGGGCTCACTATGACATTGTCCTGGATAACTAGATGTTTGCTGGGATGGAGGCTGGGATGGAGGCTGGGACGTTTGCTGAATAGGATTTTCTTTATGAAGAAGAATGCATTCCTTTTGAGTGCTCATTTGGAGTTGCCATAATGAAATAATACCCCTCCAACGGACTGACATCCCATCCAGATTTGGTGAAGCACTCTGTTGATCTATATTCTAATGGAAAAGACTGGGCTCAGGGTGGTAGAGGGGAGTCGGCCTATTGGCCGCCCCACCACAGTGACTCTCGCTCGTTGACTCTGCCGGACTGCATGCGCTCCCACTGCCCCTGCATCTCCTGCTCCATCCTCCCTACTGCTCTCGAGTCCATAAACCATGGTGGTTCACATAGTGTTGGTGTGTTTTTCCCCTGTGCCCGCATATCACAGCACCAAAGGGCCTGCGCTAATGCATTCTATAGTCAGAAGTGCACTCTGCACTCACCCAATGCCACACACACACTCAGGGAGCAGAGAGGACATTACGAGGGGGAAGATTCACAACCCAGCCCCCACCGCCTGCGAACTACCCATTTTTCTGCCCATTATTGCCGCTCTCCACCCTCCAATCAGCTTTCTACATCTTCATTAGGTCGCTGTAGCAAACACCACTCATCACCGGCGTCAACGTCAAGCTTTAAGTGGGCCTCACAGTATCATGAAGTAGAAATGTCATTTTGTATTTCCCCGCACTGCTACGGGGAGCGACCCAAGTACTCGGCCCTCCCCTGCGGTTAACGCTTTCCCTGATTTGGGGTGGGAGTCAGTCAGTGGCAGGGGGTGTCGACCTGTGAGCTGAGGCTCAGGTTAGCACCCGTCCGCCCTCGCTGTGAGCTGTGGGAGCTGTGAAGGTGTGGAGTGGCAGCTGTTTCACACGGCTTTGCACACGGCCAGCTTCACGGTCCCTGTAGTGTCTCCGTCAGGCCGTCCGACCGCAGTCTCACCCTCCTTCATGCTCTTACTGACTACCCGTTGAAATCCTCGTGTGGCTGAGCAGGCCTTCTCTTTCAGGATGTCTAGGTTTTGGGGCTGTTGGTTGTTCCTGGGCACGGTGAAAGGGTTAAAGAGTGTACTGTGGTATATATATGTGTGTAAATATATATAAATCCACCTCTCATGCGAAGGGCTGTTTTTGGCAGAGAGGGCTGTTAGCAGAAGGCTGTTTTTTATTCAGCTGCTCTTCACCAAACACCTTTGGAAAAAAAACCCTGATATCTTAATCCAAATAATACAATAGATGAAACAATCACACATGACTCATTTCATGCAAAAAAAAAAGTGAGCAGAGCATGTTGCTAGATTTTTTTTTAATCTCCTCTAAGATATTTTTATTTTTCTATAAGATCGTTTATGAAAACAGGCATGTAATTTTGGTGATTATAGACTAGCTGGTGTGACCCTGCTGTTTATTACGCATCTAACAATAAACTGAGCTTCGTTCCTGTTGTGGGTTTGCACGCAGAACATGTCTCTGAAAGTCTCTGGTTTCCTGCTTTACATCACAACTGCATTGTTCCTGTGATTTTTCTAAGTCCCCTCCACACACACACACACACACACACATACTCACTCACATACTGTACACATACACACAAATTCACACACACCCATACATATATACACCCATACACACATACACACACATTCACACGCACTCACACACACACATACATATTCGCACACATACATATACACACACACACACACATACATATATACACCGACACACATACTCATGCACTCACACACACACATACATACAGTATATACACCCACACACATACTCATGCACTCACACACACACACATACATACAGTATATACACCCACACACATACTCATGCACTCACACACACACATACATACAGTATATACACCCACACACATACTCATGCACTCACACACACACATACATACAGTATATACACCCACACACATACTCATGCACTCACACACACACATACATATAGTATATACACCCACACACATACTCATGCACTCACACACACACATACATACAGTATATACACCCACACACATACTCATGCACTCACACACACACATACATACAGTATATACACCCACACACATACTCATGCACTCACACACACACATACATACAGTATATACACCCACACACATACTCATGCACTCACACACACACATACATACAGTATATACACCCACACACATACTCATGCACTCACACACACACATACATACAGTATATACACCCACACACATACTCATGCACTCACACACACACATACATACAGTATATACACCCACACACATACTCATGCACTCACACACACACATACATACAGTATATACACCCACACACATACTCATGCACTCACACACACACATACATACAGTATATACACCCACACACATACTCATGCACTCACACACACACATACATACAGTATATACACCCACACACATACTCATGCACTCACACACACACATACATACAGTATATACACCCACACACATACTCATGCACTCACACACACACTCACACTTGCATATCATGCTTTAGCCCTGATCCAGGCACCATGATCAGATCATTTGCATTTCCTTTTCCCTGGTATCTCACAGCCTCCTTTCGATGGAGAAGATGAGGACGAGCTCTTCCAGTCCATCATGGAGCACAACGTGTCCTACTCCAAGGCCATGTCCAAAGAGGCAGTGTCCATCTGCAAAGGCGTAAGTCAGTCAGCCACGTTACTCCATCCCTCTCCACTTCTGAAGGCTGCGACGCTCCCTCCTGCAGCCGTGTCCCACTTGCCCGTGCGGGAACGCTGCTCTCGGGGCGACGTTCCTCAGGGAGTGTGGCGAACACACCGACTGGTCAGACATGCTTCTCACGTATAATATCATCAGTAAATATACATGGAGCCTTCAGGAAGATGTTTCCCGCAGATATTTTTTCTAATCCTTAGAGGCAGCAGTTAATGAATAGCAACAATTAAATCCAGTGATCTGAAGCCTTACTGAGCTATTAGCGGTGCAGGTAGCTCAATGCTGGTAGCGATGGGAATCAAAGCAAAGGACCAGGCCCAGGGGACCTTCTGCAGCGGAAATATCCCTTAATTATGTAGCTGCTTATCTAAGGCTTTTGTACCCGCGGAGACCAGTGGCGGGATGGGAAGTTGAACTATAAATCTAACGCCAAGCACCGAATTTATGTGATTCTCTTTGTTCGCAGATGCATTAATGCTGCTTGTGATATCATTACGGCCGCTGTTAGAGCGTGACCCGTACCTCTCCCAGATGAGTAGTGCTTAGCGTACTGCGATATCTATCGACATACCGCTGCCGAAACCTGGCCTGGGGCCTATAGCCCGATACTTAGCCAGAGACAAAGCGTTTGATGCTGTATAAAAACAGTTTGGCATTTCCATGGACCCATACGAGGGACAGGGGAGCAACTGCCGTGACTAGATTAGCGATGCTAATGCAGTGTCCCTTACGCAAAGCATTTAGATACTGTATAAGCGGTAGATCCTGGCCGACGTCCCCTTCCTCGTATCCCTAGATCGGCAGCCAGCAAAGGCAGAGCATGGAAAAGCCCTTTTGAGAGATTAGGAGGCGTTTACGTTGCCAAGATGAGATTTTTTTTGTATCACGACAAACAGAAAACAGGCTCTGAGGGGTAAAGGTGGCAGGAGTGCTGGTGGGAGGAGCAGAGGTGTCCCCTGTGTGGGCATGTGGGGGCATATTTCTGTGCCATAGAGCACTCAGCAGGTTCACAGGTCTGCCCAGCGCCTGGGTGCGGAGGAACAGCAGCACAAGGGGCAGCTTGTGACACCGTGATCATGTGTGTCTGTAACAACACGTCTCTGGTGATGAGATCAGGTTTACACCAAACCCGGGTGCGAAGAAAGCTTTTAATGACGTCTGTGCCCAATGATTCCTCCCTGTATCACAGAACGTGGATCTAAACCGTCTGCGACTGCAATCCCAAATACTTTGCACATCCGTGATGCCCAGTTTCTCACAGGGGGGGCCTGTCCCAGGAAGCACAAGACACAATACAGGCAGGGTGACCCCCTAATCAGTGTCAGAAGGGACACTGTGAGCCACTTCAGGTTTTACAAACTACTTTAAAGCTTGGGTAAATTATTTGGTTCGTCTTGTACTTTTACTGGTTTGTTTCCTTGATTGAAACACTCATCCAGCTGTTTCACATTAGCATTAGTGTTTTTTAGCATGATTATAGGAGACTGACCAATCAGCACACTGCAGTACTAAAGTGAAATCCGGGTCCTTTTAATTGAAACCGACCCTGTCCTAGTTCATATTGTCCCCTGACATGGACTAGGTGGTCACCCTAAATTCAGGGGACACCCTGTACAGGATGCCAGTCCATCGCAGGGTCAACACCCATAATCATCCACTACTGGCAGTTGCAAGGCACCAGTTAGACCTACTGCATGCTGGTAGCCTGGCTGACATGGACATGCAAACTGCACACAAAGAGTAGAGGTGGGATTTGAACCCACAACCCTGCATATGTGAGGAAGCAGTAACTACTAAGTAATCACTGAGTGACAAAATGTGACATTATTAGTATAAATGCAGAATAACCTGCATAAATATAGTAATATTCTAACCCTTGCAAGCTGACCAAGAAGGGGCCCCTTCTCGGCAAAATCTTCTCTACCATGGGGAACCCCCCCACATGGCAAATTCTGTGTCCCATGGCACCCAAATTTGTTCATGGTAAATGGATTGCATTTATATAGTGCATTTTTCGAAGCGCTTTACAGTTTGCCTCACATTCCAGTGGTGGAGGCTGCTATGCAAGGCACCAACCCACTCACCGGGAGCATTTTGGGGTTCAGCGTCTTGCTCTAGGACACTTTGATGGGGTCAGGAGGAGTCATGGCTCAAACCAGCAACCTTCTGGTTCCCAAACAGTAGCACTACCTCCTGCGCCACAAATCACCCTTCAGACAGGAAGTGCCAGATCCCCACCCATTTAGTGGCCCTGGAACATCACAGTTATGTCTGCACCTAAAGACGGATGTCCTGGCCCAGAAGGGAGTTTCTAGCCCCACTCCTGTAACTATCTACTAAACAGTAAAAAGAAGGGACAATGCATTAATTGAATTATAATTATTTAGTCAGGTAACAGATCTTGGATGTTTTGTTAAAAGTAGCTAAATTCAAACTGAATTCTCATTCCAAGCCCTTGCTGGTGAAACCCTGCAGTGGCTCAGTGGGTGTTCCTAAGGTCTCATGTCTCCTCGGTTGTTGGCTCGAATCCCACCCCTGCTGGGTGGGTGGAGTCTGCATGTTCTCTCCAGTTTCCTCCCACGATCCTGTTAGGTGATTTAGCATCTCTGTTTTGGTGCCTTACAGTGGACTGGCATCCCATCCAGGGTGCTCCTCTGCCTTGAACCCAATGCCCCCTGGGATACACTTCAGGCTCACTGTGATTCTTACCCAGGATGTGTGTTTGGAAGGTGACTGGGTTGCTCTCAGCAGTGCTAGTTAGTTAGTGTTCCAGGTCAGATATCCAGCTGTGTTCTCACAGCTCTGTGGGTTTACATGGCTGTCAGGATATGCCTTCTTGTATCCTGGCAGCTTGACAAACTGAGCGAGAGACTGGGGTCAGTGTGGCAAACAAGCTGCCCCCTAGAGGTCACACAGAAGAATGACAGTGCCTCCAAGTGACTTTATGCCCTGTTGTGCAGCAGAACCTGCGACCTGACCATTAACGTATGAAGTGTTCCATACGCGCTCTCGCATTGCACTTGCCCCTGCTTCGCCGGTCTCTCTCAGTCAGGCCCAGTCCAGAGGAACACTGAAGGGTTCATCTGTATTCATTTGTCAACCCGCTTCATTCATTTGGTACCAGACCACCACCCATTTAGGGAGCTCTGGTCCCTAATGAAAATATACTTTCTGTCACTGCCCTGGCCCAGAAGACAACGAGAGCGAGACACATGGTTTGGTTTGCTGATATTTTGGCAGTGGTTCAGGTCCTGACATCAGAATGGAGTTTTTGAGGTGATTTGGATGCATCTCGTTAATTAACATGCAGAAGCATTGGGGTTTGCACGCAGAATGAGGCGTTAATCAGCAGTCTAATCACTCCCCTTGTGATGCTGCGTATGTGTGAAAGGCGTATTTCTGAGGGCAAATGCAGCTGTCAGGAACGCAGGTTCTGCCTTGATCTGGTGACCTGTTAGCGCGGTGGCAGCACAATGTTGTGGCCGTTTAGATTTAGATGATTAGGTGACACATTCCATCAAAAGTGGCATTTTTCCCTCAGACCTAGACGTCCCCCAGCAACCGGCTGGCACAAAAGCAGAGCTCCAACTAGGACTTAAACTAGCAACCTTCTGGCTGGATGTCCCTGTTTACCATGCTGCTGGCCCTCCTGACTCTCATGCTGCATCTGTAGTGCTTGCATCCCATACGCTCTGCATTTCCTGCTGTGAAGAGGTTGCCGCATTCCCAGCATGTCCCAGAGAGTTTACTACATCACGGCGCTGTCTCAGCACCACCCTGCCCCCAGAACGCATTGGTGCTGATTGGCATCCACCAACTCTGCGCAAGGGTGTTTGTTCTAACCCCCGATTTCCCAATGTACATCCTTATAGTTTCAGTCCTAGAAGGTTGAGTCTAAAACAGTATTTTACTTCTGATTACTTCATGGGTAAGAAGTTCTCTTTCTCTCTGGTTTAATAACCCACTATCAACTTGCTCATACATTTTATACCTCATTACGCTTAGCATCGCAGTTTTCAGGAACATACCCCTGATTACCTAAATTAACAAAAATTTGTTACATTTTGTCAAGTTATTACATAATATGGTATTATGCAATGCCGTGTCACATGACTGCAACGAAAGCCCCACCCTCTGCTTTCATCCTGTTTGGAGTCAAGGGCCTGAGTGTCAGTAGATTTCTTCTAAGTTTGCTGATGGCTTCTGTATGCCATCAGGCCCTGTGACAGCTACTGAATGCTCCTTGCCCAACAACAGTGAGGCAGGCTGCTTATGGACAAGGTCAAGCCATCCATCGGTCCATCTTCAAAGCGCTCATCCAATACAAGGTTGCCGCGAGCCTAGAACCAATCTCAAGCAATCTAGGGCAGCATGAGAGGATGCCAGTCCAAGGAATGCCTTATGATTTTGGACTGCCACCGGACACCGGTGTACCTGGGGGAAACCCAGGCGACGAAGACCATGAGAGCATCCCACATCCGGAGCTGGAGTAGGGTTTGAAACTGCACCCTGGAGTAGGGTTTGAAACTGCACCCTGCAGCTTCACACTGCCCCCCTTACTTCCCTCTCAGCAATGTTTTCATCCCTTTCTTAAATATCTGCTTGCTACCAAAAAAAAGCCTCTTCAGAAAACTGAGACAATGCAAAAATTAAACTATTTTATTCAAGGAAATCATTAAGAGAGCAGGACGGCAGTGAAGTTGCTGGGGCATTGCAGAGCTGCTTCCTTAATGAGGGAACTTTCCTCAAAGCGACCTGTTTGCCGTGCTTCAGCAGGCAGAATTCCTTATTTATTAGATGCATCTTCAGCTTTGGCTTTTCAGCCAGCGAAGGCGCACAGGCCCGTGAAAATAGCTGTGAATTGTGTTTTCATCTCCGGCAGCTGTGGCCACGAGGACCCCAGCGTCTGGGAGGCCTCTGGTTCAGTTCTGCCGCCGTTTGTGGCCAATGGGGGTGACGCCTCTCAACCAATACTCTCTCCGCAGTGCGGGAACTGGCACTGCGCTTCCATCGCCTCATGAATCTCGCGCAGAAAGTGCAGCTTGAGTTTTATTTCCAAACACTGCATTCATTTTCCTGTCATGTTACATTTGTGGTCTGGAAAGGAGGAGGCGGCAATGAAGACTTGGGTAACTTGGTTATATATTTATATGCAGTACTGTGCAAAATTCTTAGGCAGCAAGTGTATCTTGGCAGTCAGTGTATATTTGCGCAGAAAAAAACAACATATGCAAATTAAAAGTTGCACAGTAAAATCTAACAAGAATGTCTTCTGTTCTCCAAAAAGTTACTGGTATCTTATTGATTGCCTGGATCAGGGGTCTCCAACTCCGGTCCTGGAGAGCTACTATCCAGTAGGTTTTCTGTCCCACTTGGCTTCTGATGAACCACAGCTGCTCCTGGTATTTACCTGAGAACAGTTGTGGCTCATCAGAAGCCAGGTAGGATAGAAAACCTACTGGACGGTAGCTCTCCAGGACCGGAGTTGGAGACCCCTGGCCTAGATGAACACCATTTCTGGGCACCCCAGGGGTACACCAGCCATTCCATGAATTTGTTCAAGTTTACCACTAGCACTCTGAATTAATTAACTTAATTAGTTAAACAACTAAAATAGATATCGATTAGCCAAACATGATATTCCAATGGTCCAGTCAAAAAGTACATTGCTGTGAAAGCCTAGAATCAGCTGCCACACACAGGCTGTGGTTGTCGACTGCAGCCCGTGCAGCATGTTCGACTGGGGGTGTCCGCATCTCGCTGGGTTCGAGGCGGAGGGGCTTGGCAGCGAAGCAGGGGGCGGCCACTCTGCAGTCAGTCAGTTTCCCTCTGGCCCGTGTGACCTGGGGTCATTCAGAACCCCGTGCCTGAAACACGCCAGGATGGCGCATGATCTCCAGAAGAATGAATTATTAATGCCATCAGTTATTAATATATAACTCAGCCTGTCAGGGTTTAGAAATAGATTTACTGATGCATTTTAATCCCGCTGAAATCATTCTGCATGCCTTAAGCATTGTGACATGTGGAGAGATGCGAAGTTTGGCACCTGTATCACCTATTTCTGGCACCTTTCCAGCTTATGCGGTCCCTGAAGGGCCTTCCTTGGACTCCATGGTTACCACGGTAGCATGACTGCACTGGTGCTCAGTGTCCCACAGCCCTAACCTGACGTCACTGCATCCTGCCTCTGTCCCCCCAGCTAATGACCAAGCACCCTTCCAAACGTCTGGGCTGCGGGCTGGAGGGCGAGCGGGACATCAAGGAGCACGCCTTCTTCCGGCGCATCGACTGGGAGCGGCTGGAAAACCGTGAGATCCAGCCGCCCTTTAAGCCCAAAGTGGTAAGTGCTGCCCTCGGCCTGGCCCTCGGTCCTCCTCCGCTTCACTCTCAAAGTGCAGGACCATTATCACAAACATGGATGGAGATGACTCTGTCTACAGGGGTGCTTAACATGTGATGTTCTTGCTAAATAAACACACCCCTCAATGCATCCCATATTACAGTTTTATTGTTTGGGGTGGCGCAGTGGCACAGTGGATGGCATTTATGCATCACAGCAATGGGACTGGGATTTGAGTCTCTAGGTGTGTGGATTCTGCATGTTCTCCTCGTGTCGTCCTGGGGTTTCCCCCCACAGTCCAAAAACATGCTAAGGTGAATTGGACCTGTAAAATTGCCCATCTGTGTGCATGTGCTTGTGTGAATGGTGAGTGTACCCTGTGATGGGTTGGCACCCCTTCCTGGGTTATTCCCTGTCTTGCGACCATAGCTTCTAGGATAGGCTTCTGTGACCCTGAAAAGGACACGCAAGTACAGGAGATGGATGGATGGATGCATGGATGGATGGAACTTTAGTATGTGCTTTGCCTGTACACACATTTGCCGAGCTCACGCTCTCTCCGACCTGATTAGGCTGCCCCCGCTGATGCCATATGTGCCCCCCTAGCAGGTTAAAGGTCACATGCTCAGCACACAGCTGTCTCTGCTCTAACATCTGCTGTCCCCTGAGTGATAACAAAGCACAGCCGAGTCAGTGTCGAACCTCCAGAAGACAGGCTAAGTGCTTATGCTGTCCCTTCTTGCTGTCATGTTCTTCATCAGGTGTGTCCCAGTAATGCTTCTGTGAGCCCATAGGAACACACCCCCTGGTTTTAACGATTCTCAGATTTCACCACTCTGGCGCTCCTGCATTTTTCAGATTGGATTTTGAATGGATTGTTCCCCCCCAATCAAGAAAATTAGTGTTGAAGATTGTGAATTTATGCATTACTCCTTGCTCAGAATACAGTGACTCAGAGCTCAAGGTTCCACATTTTCACTCGTTTAAACAGGTGGATATAAACAGTGGTCAGTTTAACTGAAAGCTACATAAACACCTTGGGAGAATACAATCTGTGCTCTTTTTGTAGAACTAGAATCCATGATGTCCATGTGAAGGTCAGTATTGTACCCGTGTTCCTAAACTGATGCTGTATTATGAGCTGCCCACAAATGTCACCAAGGCCACCACGCCGACTGTGTCACCTGTCCATTCTTCACTTGCCCCAGTTTCACATCCACAGCACACCTCTCAAATACTGCTCTTGCCCAGACAGGATTTTATTTTGTGGTTCTTACTTCTGTGCCAGCTGTCCCCCGACGCGTCCGCTGCTTTGCGTGACGTGCATCGTACCTCTGCCCCGACAGAAGTAGCCGATCGCCTTCATTCTGAAAGCTCTAACATGCTGTTGAAGGCAATGCGTCAAAGTCACTAGCATCAGGTTTTCGACATAAAAACAGCCCGTGGCCTCGGAACGTCATAAGAGACATTCAGATGGTTCCATTTTTTCGAATAAATCTAACACACACAGCTTGTGATTCAAAACATTTTTCAGGCCTAACGTCAAGAATAAATCAGTACTGATGCTCAGGGAAAGCTCATGTAAGACAGACCTTGCAGTGAGCAGTAAATAAAGGGTAATGCGCAGTGGTGATACTGTATGTCAGAGGGGCACGACGGCAGCGTAACAAGACTGAACTTCACGAGCCGCTCCCACCGGTCTTGGCCTCTGCTCTCCTGGTGTCTGCTCTACTTCACCAGGCCATCTCGCGTGCTCTGTGCGTGCACCCATCCTCCGGCTTTCGTGCCCCCACCCCCCCGTGACGCAGGAGCCTGCCCACAAGCCCACTGGCAGCACCGCGCTCATTTACAGCGCCACTTGTCAAAATGCCGCCGAATAATTGCTTTCCTGGCAGATGCCGCTTGATTCAATTAGCCTGCTTATTCTGCATGCGATCCGCGGTTATTCCCTGCATTTGATGCTTGACGGTCCTTAGAATGCTGCAGCCCGATTTCACGAAGATGGGACCTTTAATGTCAGAAGCATTCAATGTGGGAAATCTGTTATAAGCTGGGTGCAGGGGATGTTTTGTGGAGAGAGTGAGTGTATAAAATAAACCACTATAAAGATTGTTCCATAAAATAATAGTTAGTGCACAAAAAATAAATAAGGAGCAGTAAGAAGTTAATGACTGAAGGCACAGATTGTACGGCAGAGCCCTCTGCATCCTGGGATATAGGGTCCGGGGTCACTATGATCCTACTTTGGGTAAGTGGTCATGGAAGATGTATGTATGGAAGTCTTAGCAAAATGTGTACTTATTAACATATAATGCGTATGGATGCAGTGTGGATGTCCTCCTCTGGTATGATCCAGTACCCTTGCTAATGATTTCCATTTTCAGCAGACAGGGCTTTAATATAGAGGCAGGTCTCTCTGTATGGGTAATGTAGTACTCAGATTCACCTCCATACTCACCACAATACTCGATGCAATACTAACCGCGACACCCCAGACTTCCTCACCACGCCCGGCCCGGATCAATTAATCTTCAGTCTCCGAGCTCACAGCTCTCATGAGGACCCAGTTTAGCGGTCTGACAGCTGGAAAATTGCAATCGATGGACCAGCCCAGGTGCCGAGGGCCTGTTTATCGATCGGCGGGTTATCACCGGTGGCTGGGGATCCGCACACGCGTGCTGCTTTAGCGAGGTCACAGGGCACCCGTGTATCATTGGGACCGTCTGGGCCGACGTGCCACTCAGACTGTCCCACAGTTGCTTCTCGGCTTGGTATAAACAGCCTAGAGTCAGGATAAATGGACTGCCATCTTGGCGTGCAATGGGGTAACATTGCAGGCTGCGGTGAGCAGGAAAGGGCCTTGATCCAAGGGCTTTTATTCACTGTGTTGGGTTGCCATGTGAGGTGAGACCCATTGTGAGATGGAGAAGCTTTTATCTTAAAGATACATCCATTCACCTTCCATGGCCATTTGCCCAATAAATGGTCTGAGTAATGTTACAGATACAGTTATATTAGATGGTGTTTTATACAGGACAGAGCCCTGTCTATCTCTCAGCTCTAGATCCATGTCTCGTGTGTACCTGCATGCTGGGCTTTTCATGGAAATAAGAGCTCAGAGACAGTCATGGGAACAGAGTTTAGATCCACACAAGAAGTTCCATGTTTTGGCTGTACGGTCAGATGCCGTGTGAACCGGACAAGAGTCTTCCTCCCTCTTCGCTGTTGGGTCCAGAGATGCAGGTGATGTGTTTTTATAACTATTCACTCAGAACTGTGCTCTACTGCAACGTTCTGAGAAGGCAGCCTTGAGCAGCCGTTTCCCTCGGGGACCCCGCCTGCGGTACGAGGGTCTGGCAGCCAATGGTGTTTCTGTATTCATGTGACACATGTCAGGTGTCCCATGAAAGGAAGCGTCGGTTTGCATCTGGAGCACGTGCATCTCTCCCAGCCCATCGCTGGAGTCTCCTTCACAGCGCCGGTCAGAGCTCCAGAACCAGACAAATTCGACCCAGCCTCCAACGTTCATGGCCAGACACGGGCGATCGGCGTGCCTTTCCATGAACCCAAAGAACGGCTTGTGTACCGTGAGCGCTCTAAATAGGGCTATTTTTAAGCTCCACTGCAAAGCTGAACAAGCTTCCTGCTGCACTTAGAGCAAACAGCAGACATGTTCCTTTCCACGTCATGCATTTTTCAGAGGATGTGTGTATCTGTGCTAATTTAGAGCCACACAGCCAGTGAGTAAGCATCACTGGAATGGAGGAGAAGGTTGTTGTGGACGTTTTGGAGAGGTTGAGGCATATGTACTGTGAGTCAGTCTTTCCTGTATACACTGCTTTCAATTGATTAGCTACAAAAAGCGATGGGTGAAGTATCGCTAACGTTTTTAGGTGTCTGAAATGCACCCTGGGGAATCTGGACATGACCGGGGAATCAGAAGTGCCGACTGCTCTAACTAGTCTTAGGAAAACTTTAACCATGTTGACTGCTGGCATATTGCCATTGGGTTATCTTCATCTGCAGACCTTTAGACATTTGAGTAGCGCTTTATATAAACTGCACCTTCATAATGCCTTTATAATTCATTCATAGAACATTAATTGCACCTTCATAATGCATTTGTAAAGCATCAATAGAACATACATAAGCAGCATGTAAGTATACCTTAACATCGTAACATACCTTAACAGCTTTATTATACATTAATAACAAACATTATATGATAATAATAAAACTTATAAACATATAGTTGTAAATGTTTTTATTAATGTGTAGTAAAACTAGGTAAGGTTAAGGTTTGTTAGGATGTTGAAGCATACTTACATGCTGCTTATGAATGTTCTATGAATACGTAATGAATGTATTATGAAGGTGTACTGGATGTTCTATGAACACATAATGAATGCATTATGAAGGTGGAGTAAAGCATTACCGACATTTCTAATGCAAGGAACATGGGGTGAGTGCACACATGCTGCTTACCCACTGTCCCATTCTCACCTCCTCATTTGCTGTTTGCCAGTTCACAGGCCTCTCAGCCCTGCAGAAGGGTTTCTCTGTAGGGGACGATGACCTGGACGGGGTTTTTGGCTGGTGTCGGTTATGCAGGCCTCATGGCAATATGTCTCCCAAGATGTGGAGAAGTAACTGCTGCATCTGAGATGGGGTCTTGGAATCGAGCGTGGTCCATGCAGCCTTGCTCTGAACCCAAAGTAGCTGGCTACAAGTCTTAGATCCGCTCTGGTCCCAGTCTCGCCGCCGCTCTTTGAGCATAAGGCTCAGTGCTTGGCTTGTAATCTAGTGGGGCTGGATTTAAGAGGTTCCACATTTTATATGTCAGTATTTTCTTGACAGGGTTTTTGGTAAGGTCCCTGGCATCACTGGTAGTTTGGTTGTGGTTGTCTTGTCTTGTTTAGTTCAGTTCCAAAGTTGGTGTTCATACCATATACATCATGAATGAATGAACAAATGTTATACATTTATATAATGTTTTTCGAAACACCCAAAGCCCTTTAGAGAACCAATGGGGAGCCACTTCAACCGCCGCCACTGTGTGGCCCCCATCTGGATGACGTGACGGCAGCCATTCTGCACCAGTATGCTCACCACACAGTAGCTAAGGTGGTGAAGGGGCAGGAGAGAATTCACCGGTTAGATACAGGGGATGATTAGGAGGCCAGTTTTAAAAGGGCCACAGTGAGCAATTTTAGCCATGACATCTGGGTACCACCCCTACTCTTGAAAGATACCTGAATTCTTATTGGATCACTTAAAATTATTGCCCTATTTTTGGTAAAGTTGATGTAACATAATATTAATCTCTTGTCTAAGAAAAATAAAAGCATAACTGTACAGAAGTACTGTGGTCAGTGCATTTCAAACACCCTTCAGGGTCTGCTGAAGGCGGTGTGATATCATTTACCAAAGTGCTGTTCTTCACAGTACTTATTTGATTTCAATGGGAATAGTTTTTCTCAGCTGTGACACTGCTTTTAAAGCAGAGGGCGATTACATTTCATCCAGACTAAATTTATGCGGAGCATGAAATTCGATATTTGTTTTGTGCGACGGTTGACGCTGTGAGAGAAGTGCCAAATGAGCTTTGTGCGGATGCTCATGCAGTCTCACGTCAGTGAATCCTCTGGGCGTTTTGTAGATCATTAGCGGCTGCTCCCGTAAGCGTTGTCCGTACGTGAGCATCGATCTTCGGTAACTAGAAAACCATCTTCCATAATTGCTTGTCCCATGCAAGGTCACACGAGAGTAGAACACCAAGAATGAGGCCGTAGACACACATACACACACACACATACACACACACACACACACACACACACACACATACATACACACACATACATACTGTACATACACACACACAAACACAGACACACACACACACAGACACACACACTCATACACACACAGACACACACACACACATACATACACACACACAGACACACACATACATACACACACACAGACACACACACTTGTACACACACAGACACACACACACACATACATACACACACACACACACACACATACACACACACTCATACACACACAGACAGACACACACATATACAATGAAGATGAAAACCCTTTCACCTAAACTCCATGACTTTTTTTCTGGGAGGAAAAATATAAACGAAGACAGAGAAAACATGTAAATTGCAGGCAGGGAGGGAATCGAAACGAAGGGATCGAGTTTGAAATGTGAGGTTTGTGGGGCTGCAGTGGCTGGCACCTGCGCTGTGTTGCGTGACTTTCCTCCTGATACCCTAGGCACGAAAACGTATATTTCCTAGTTGCCTCCCATCCAGGGCATCCCCCCCCCCCCCCCCCCGTGCTTGCGTTGAGAGCCCCCCAAGCTCCCCATGACCATGAGCTGGATGAAGGCTTGGATGGATTTCTGATTTGATTGTGGGCCTATTAGCCTTTCCTCTGAATTCCTTCTCACATTTGTCATTGTTGAAGGTGTAGAGTGTCAGGTGAAGTTCTACCCCATTTGTCACACACCTGCTCGTTCGTTTCTCAGGCAGAGTTGCCCATGTGTCAGAAAGGGTCTCGTTTTAAATTGTGTTTGGTTGCTCTTCTCAAAATCCACGTCTCCCTTTGCAGTGCGGCAAGGGGGCGGAAAACTTCGACAAGTTCTTCACCCGCAACCAGCCGATGCTGACGCCCCCCGATCACCTCGTCATCGCCAACATCGACCAGGCCGAGTTCAACGGCTTCTCCTTCATCAACGGCCAGTTCGTCCACCCCTCCCGGCAAAGTGTGGTATGAAGGCGAGCGATGGGAAGGACATGGGCGCTGGAACACACGCCAACTGAATAAACGACCGGCTGTTCTCCCTCCAAGTGAAACGCGACGTGTTTTTGTTTTTGTTTGTTCGTTTTATTTTTCCAGAGTTTAGCATTTTCCTGTAAATGGTAAAACATCCAAATGAGGAAAATCCAAAGTTTGTATACCCACATTATGTATAGGACAGGTTACAAAATCTATATTGTAGATTGAGCTTATGCAGATAGTCTACCTGAATTTTGTATCATTTCTGGGTGGACATATTTCAAAACTAGCCACTGTGAGAACCGCTGGAGATTACTGGGTTATGATTTCAATGCTTTTCTGTGTACTGAAAACAACAGTAGCCATGACAACGCAGCACCAATGAAGAAACGTGTCATTCCCTGCGTCCGCCCTGCACTGGTGGGTTCCGGGCTCGCCTCCCGTCGAGCGGTCGGAAGTGCAGTGTCTGTCTCAGCATCCGCAGCTCGGCCTCACATGGAGGCTTCTTGGACGCGGCACAAGTCGTCGAGCCTGTCTGTTCGCGGTGGCGAGATGTCAGGCTTTGTGTAACAGGCATGACAGGAATTTGGCACTCGCTGCAGAGCCTTCCTAGTGTCCCTGTCTCCTGGCGGCGGAGAGGATCCCAGGAACCCCCCCACGCAGTTCCTCACACGTCAGCGCTCGTGGCGCCGAGGTTCTGCCTGCCTTCCCTCCTTCCCCAAGGCCCCTGTCAATCTGAATTGCCCACTCCCATCTCTCTGTGGTGGACAACCACAAGAATCTGTCAAATTGACTGTCAGCTGCCCATCCCCAAGACTACAATCCATAGAAGGGTTGTAGGGCTGCCAGTTTATCTAAGATGTCTTTGTGTCAAATGATACAATAATGCCCTGACGCTGAACTTTTTTACAGTTTGAGGCCACATCTCGCTCTCCCAGCAAAGGGATGTCCAGCTAACGCGACTCCCTGCCATATATCTACCGAACTCTTCATAAGCCCATGTTTCCCGAAGCTCTTAGACACGTCACTGCCAAGATCGCCCACTGAGGCAAGAGATATCGTCAATCCATCCAGCAAATTTTCATCCTAAATTAGAAAACGGCACCTGAGTATTACCACACAATCGCATTTGTCATTTTCAAACAAAACTCCTTGTTTGGGGCTGAAAATACCTAATCAAGTCGAGATTTTGATTAGGAAGGTGATGTTTGACTAATCAAAGGCTTAGTTGTTTGCAAATGCACGATGGAAGTGTTTGGCTTCTTAGTCATTGATTTAGCCCAATTCTGTGCTAATTGGAGTATCATTAAATCCTGTGTGCTATAAATGTTCAGGTCACTTGATCTGATATGCCATTAGATTTATACATTTTAAGGTTTCATTAATTTCTTTTATTTTTAACGTCCTGTCACATTTTCAAGCACTATTAATCAGATGTCTGCTGCAACATGGTGCGTTTACTATTTTGTAAATACTAAAACATTATTTGAAAGGAAAAAAAACAGCGGTTTTTATACCAAAAAAACTGAATGTGCTTTTATTACATAACATAGTTGAACATTTCTATGTAAAAAAATTACACAAAAAAAGAAGTGTCTTTGTTATGACTTGGGGAAAATCCTTTATTAGGTTTGGTATCGTGAGTTGTATGGAATATGTGCGACTTTTGAAAAATGCATCGGATATTTTTCCATGTGTTTTTGGACATATCTGGATTTGATAGCTAAGCGTGGTTGAATGCACGGGTGACTTGATCCCCTTGATACAGTATACTTCACTTTCCTTATCTGCATGTAGTGACAGGAGAATCGTGCATGCAAAATCAAAAAGAAAAAAAAAATTAAAGTTATCGCATGAAATACAGTGAGGAGGCCTGGTCTTATGGCATGAAATTAATGTATCACATCAACTCAGAAGCTCATCATAGCATTTTATCCTGATCTCTGTGTTTGCTTAGTCTTGATTTGATTTTGCTCTCTTTTATTGTTGAAAGGCAGGCTTAAGCACACTTTGCGCCTGTATCTGCTTCCCGTTGCTTTTCTTCCTGCCCCTGCTCCTCTTCATCCTGCACTCGTGCCAATCCCCTAACGGGCAGGACCTTTAAGAGCAGTCTTGCACTAAACGTAGGCAACCGAAGCGACTGCTCCACGGAGCTCCGTCGCCCGGGTGAATGTCGGAACCTCGCTCGCCTCCTCGTTGAGCGCCCCCAGATTTCCTAGCAACGCAGCGGCATAATGACGGCCCCCACCGTGCCGTGTGATGTCAGCGCTCAGCGCTGCCCGGGCCCTGCGTCATGCGCACGCCAGTCCCCTCACCCCCCCACATTTGCCACGTTCGTGGCGACACCACCTCTCCTGAAATCATTTTATTTAGAGTGACCGATGGAATGAATCCCCCTCCCCAACACCTACAAACCCAAATTATAGTACATCTGCCTCCCCTCCCCCCCATAAGACCTCAGTGCCTGTGAAGCTGAACCCTTCACGTAAAAACCCTCGCCCCCCCCCCCCCCCCCCCGATTGGCCCTGTCTGTTCAGCCAAAATCTCTGAGGGGTGTTTTGGTCACATGCTCCCCTGTTTGACCCTCTTATAGTGAGCTGAATGACTGGATCTGTCCTTTTTAGGTGTATATTTTTTAATGAATAAATACTTTCTAGATTTAAAAAAAGTAAGAACAGTTGGTTCTGGTTATTAACTTTCAGATTCATGGGTTTGTTTTAGCCTAAACAGCTATGTTTGTATGATCTAATCCTTTTCTCTGGAGGATTTCCTATTGAGAGTAAAGAATTAAAAAAAAAATGTACTGATCTGCATCTTACTGGTTTGTCTGTGCTCACCTACAGGATTGACCATGTGCAGATTGCCTTACTGCATCCTGTCTAATCACCCGTTTACATTAGTGATACGCATGAAGCATTTAGCTCGTGTACATACAGGTTTTTGTTCATAGACTACAAAGAAGATAATATGATGTATTTGGCTTGGGTGTGTCTTAGTTGTTAAACCTCAAGCAAATCAGAAATACATGCAGCGTAATCAGTGATGTCATATGTATCCACTGTATTATACCGGAAATAAAGAATTAAGTCAGGTCCTACTCTAAATGTCATTTACCTCTGTGTATCAAGGTTGTGTTATCAAGAAATGGTCTTTACTTTTTTCTCGTCTTTAATTTTTGTGAAATCACGTTATCTGTTTAAGGTAATAAGAAGAGCGCTGTTTCTGTCCACATGTAGCCCTCCGGCCTGGTCTCCGGTCCTGTCCTCCATGGGGGGTTTATCATTTTCACCAGGAATGAGACAGGTTTGCTTTTCTTTCATGTATAGAGGCACAACCCTCACCATGCTTTGCTGAACCAATCAGGCGTCATCTAAATACCATGTCTGCCATGTTGGTCATATAATTATGGGCGCCATCCTGAGAATCTAATTGTTTTCACAAATGTTATCCATGACTTAAAAATTACATAGATTAAATATATTACTACTTTGTACTATTTTTATGTTTGTTAAAGGTGCAGGCGAAGACATTATAATTCTCCATTTGTCTTCAGATTTGTTTAATTCAGCTTGCTTGAGGATAGAATGTTGTGGTCAGGGTGCATTGCAGCCTGCAGATCTACCAGTTCCCCCAGTGTATTTTAAGGCACGTGGGCATAAACTGGGGTGGCTGGGATGGATCTACCTCTCCACTCCACACCCCCCCCCCCCCCCGCCAACTATCCTCAGTCACATAGAGACCCTTCACTCCCCCCAACCCCGCTAGACCACCCCGAGGGGAAGCAGTCACCACCCTACGGGCGTCCGTTTCTTTGCAAACGCAACAGAGCCTTGGCACCACCGGCAGCAGGGAATTGTGGGAGAGTGTCCCTCACCATGAACTGTTACCGGAGAGAATATCTTACGGATCCCCAGTTCTCTTGGGAGACGGAGTTCTTGAATTTTTCAGTGAAGAAAAACGCAGGTTTGCAGTGCATGTTGCCCAACTAATGCCACCGACAGATACTAAATCACGTTATCTCAATCCTCCACGTATTATCGTTCTACTTATTAATATTAAAGTTATTATTACCATTTACTTCTGTTTTGTCCTTCGTCTTGCATGTTATGCTGTTTCCTGTTAACTGTAGTATGAAGGATACTGTTTACAAATAAAGGTATGACGTCTAAATCTTCAGTAAAGTGTCTCTTGATTGAATTGTGTTTAAAAATGCCAGCTAATCTGAAAATGCACGTGGACAGTCGACCAGCTGCACAGAATGATAAATATTTAATAGCAGGACTGCTCAAAAGAAGCGTGAAATTGGAGTACTCAATATTTTATTGCTGAAGTTTGAGCTAAGTTGGGAATTTGATGTTTTGGCCGTACTCTCATTTTAATTTAATCCTCACATAGTGACATTACCTAGCTTCATCCTCAAAACCATTTTGTTTCCAGTCAGTTTCAGGACCATTTTTTAAAATGGAAAACGCTTTCAGAGACTCTGAGTGGCTATTTTAAAATTAAATTGCATTAAATTAATTTTGCTCCCTGCCAGACGATGACCTACAGTATGTTGTTGACCTCTAATGTCAATGGTGGGCATTTTTGGTCTGTTTCACTGTGCTTTGTAACCTTTATTTACCCAGTCATTTTATTGAACTCAATGATCACAGGTCCTGCACACATTCCTGGTTGTTCTCTGTCCGTTAATGTTTCCAGTTTTTACAGACTACACTCACTAAGCACTTCATTAGGAACACTATATTTGGTGGGGCCTCCCTATGCGCTCAAAACAGCCTCAATTCTTCATGGTATGGATTCCACAAGATGTTGGAAACATTCCTTTGAGATTCTATAGGATTCAGATCCACTGACTGGGATGTCATGTTCATGAAACCAGTTTGAGAGAACTTTTGCTTTGTGACATGGTACATTATCATGTTGGGAGTAGCTGATAGAAGATTGGTAAATCGTAGCCATGAAGGGATGCGCCAGAAGTATGCCAAGAAGACATTCCCCAAACCATCACACCACCAGCAGCCCGAACTGTTGACACTGCTGACAAGGCATGTTGGGTCCCTGGATTCATGCTGTTGACACCAAATTCTCACCATTCTCCGCGGATCTCTCTCATTAACAAGGCATTCCCATCTGCAGTACTGCCAACTCACTGAATGTTTTTTGCACCATTCCGATTAAACTCTAGAGACTGTTGTGCGTGAAAATCCCAGGGTTCCGACAGTTACTGAAATACTCAAACCAACCTGTCTGGCACCAACAGTCATGCCACGGTCAAAATGACTGAGATCAGATTTTTTTTCCCCCATTCCTGTGACTGATGTAAACAGTAACTGAAGCTCCTAACCTGCATCTACATGTGTTTATGCACTGTGCTGCTGCCACCTGACTGGCTGATTAGATAACGGCATGATTAAGCAGGTGTATTAGTGTCCCTAATAAATCGCTCAGTGAGTTAATATTCCCGTATGGAAGCATTTACATAAGCATTTACAGTGCTGAAACATGGTCTAGTGATGGCACGCCTTTCACAGGAATTTTATGCATCCATACATTTCCAGCTGTTACCCACAAAGCTTATTATAATATTCTTTCATTAGTTCATATTTCTACTGTAGAGGTGGCAATGCAACATGATTCAGTTTCAGACAGAATTCCCTGTAAAGGGCATTAAGCTTTAATACTGTATGTGATGGTCCCAACGCATTATGTGAAGTCGCACATTCTTCTTACGTTCTTGGCCAGTGTTTCTCAACCTGGTCCTTGGGGACCCCCAGACAGTTCACATTTCTGAGGGAGCAAAAATGCAGACTGCCTGGGAGGGAGCAAAAACCTGGGCTGCCTGGCAGGGAGCTAGGAGGGAGCAAAAACCTGGGCTGCCTGGCAGGGAGCTGGGAGGGAGCAAAAACCTGGGCTGCCTGGCAGGGTGCTGGGAGGGAGTAAAAACCTAGGCTGCCTGGCAGGGTGCTGGGAGGGAGTAAAAACCTAGGCTGCCTGGCAGGGAGCTGGGAGGGAGTAAAAACCTAGGCTGCCTGGCAGGGAGCTGGGAGGGAGCAAAAACCTGGACTGTCTGGCAGGGTGCTGGGAGGGAGCAAAAACCTAGACTGCCTGGCAGAGAGCTGGGAGGGAGTAAAATCCGAGGCTGCCTGGGAGGGAGCAAAAACCTGGACTGTCTGGCAGGGTGCTGGGAGGGAGCAAAAACCTGGACTGTCTGGGGGTCCCTAAGGACTGGGTTGGGAAACTGTTCTAAGTCACATGTCTTTGCATGCATGTGTTCATCAGGCGACTGCTGTGTGTTATGTGCGTTATCTGGGAAAGGCTGACACCGTTAGAATCTGCAGGTGCAATGGCAGCAGCTATCTGACTAGGTTACAATCTCCACGGACCCGAATCCCCCGCCAGTGTTGGCCTGCAACCTCTCAGATAGTACAGGAACTGTCATGTTCCCTGCTTAATCTGAAATGTGTTTTCTCCCTCCTCCTTCCAGTGTGGTCCAAAAGATCCCCACCCCCCACCCACTCACCCCCGCTCAAGGACGCTAGTTATGCAGTAAGTCATTTTGATTGACTCTTCGATCCCTGCTGTTTTGGCAAAAAAGGAGAAAAATTCTGAAAGCACAAACTGAATAGGTACCAAAAGCCAAGTCTGAAAATGGAAGTTGGCACATTCGCAATAAAATCACCCATGGATTCCCAGCCAATAAAACTGCGACTGAGCGTAGCCAAGAGATTCAAAAGATGATTCCTGTTTTTTTCCCACTGATCCTCTAGGGGATCTGCGTTTAGCTCTGTCCTTCTGATATCAAGGATGCTTCAGAACTTATCAGCATTAATTACACATATTAATAGAAATAAAGGAGAACTGAAGTAAGCAGAAGTTGGGAAAAAACTGCTTACAATATTTCGTACTGCAACCTGGTTGGGGACTGGCATCAGGTCTTGGTGTGGGTATCTGTGCCAGGTATGTGGGATTTTATATATTTTTTTTAATGTTTACACCAGGAATGGAACCAGTAATGACTACTTCTCTCTTGGAGATAAGATAAGGCAAGGTGAGATAAGATTTAAGAAATAGTCCAGTAGCAAGGTAATAAAGTTAAGAAGATCAGAAATAAATCAGATTAAATAAATAAATATGAACCAGAATGTATAAAATATTGCAACGGCATAAAAAAATACTAAGAACTGAATATAGTAAGAGTAAGTACAGTAAGTAAGGAATATAGGACTGGAATGAAAATAAGTGAAATTATTATGAAAGAGGGCAATTCCGGATTTACTGGACAGGGTGGCACATCTGGCTCCATCTTGGATCACCTTGTCAGCTGAAGGAGAGGACAGATTATAATGGTAAATAGCTCCTTTCCTCTTCAGTTTGTCTCCATTGTGCAGGCCGCACTGCTGCCCGTCCCGGGCGTAATCTCCTCAAGGCCCGCTAATCTCATTTGGGCCGCGTTGCTTTGAAACCCGTGAAAATTTCTATGCCGAAATTTGATCCTGTAACCCCCTCCGACCTTGACGGCTATTGTCATAGCCAGTTTAATCCAATTGAAAGTGTAGGAAATGCTCTCATTAAGATTTCACAGCAATTAGCAGCGGTGGGTCCCTGCAAACATGCCGCGTGTGGTCTGGTCCGTTATTAATGCCCCAATTATTGGGCGCCAACACAGGTCTGTGAACCAGAAATCTACATCAGGAATTGTGTAGTGTTCCAAATATCCCAAATTCATTTTGGATCCCCAACCTTCCAAACAGGGCTGTATCTATGGTTACGCTGGCTGCGTCTTAAGACATTACCTAGGCATAATACCAACCACAGGGGGTGATATGTTAGTCTGTTTCTTCTGGGTCTGAGCTTGTGATCAGAAGGTTGCTGGTTCAAATCCTGTGGCTTGCAGAGTGATGTCACCACGTAAGGCACTGAACCTCAACTGTGTATTAAATGAACAAATACAATGTGAATAGCAATTAAAGCACAGAAATGCTCTTCATTCCAAAGGTCGTTCCCCTCTTGTCACACTCCCTTTGCAGACTCTTTTTATGCCTCTCAGTCGCATAATGTGGTTCCTGCCCCAACAATTGCTTCTGTGATAGGATGGACCTTCTAGGTTGGACCTTCTACCGCTCTTCCTGATAGAGCAGTTCATCGCTTCAGGTTTTGCCCACTGTCTTCTTGGCTCAACTGCTTAAGTGGACATTTTCCGCTTAATTTGACCAGTCACTATAATTATTGTAGAAGTATTTGTAAATAACACACACGACAAGAAATTAAATCCCCCTAAATGTCTGGTTGTTTGGCTAGTAAAGTTGAATATAATTAGTGAAGATTTTACTATTATTACCACACTTTTCCATGCCATCAGTTACAGTGGTCTGGCAAAAGTGTCAAACTTTAATTAATTAGTAGTGCTAGCAACAGGAAAATGTCCCAGAAAAAACTGTCAGTCTGTCTTGTCTGAATGAATCCATGCAGCACCAGTATGAGCAAAGCTCCATAGAGTATTGGTGGGTGTTCCCCATCAGGGAGGAGTTAAAGTTCAAATTTGCAAATATGGCTTTTGTTGCCATAGCTGCTGTAGTAGAACAGAAGGAAGCACCCTGCCTGTGATTTTTGTTCATTTTGTTTTGCTTTTTATGTCATTATCTTTGCAGTGAGAATTTATGCCGGCCTGTTGGGTTTATAATTAGTCGAGTTTCCAGTCTGCCGGAGGCACATTCTATATAATGTGAGATGATATTCCCTTGGCATCTTCAATCACACCAGGCACGTGCTGGGGGGGGGGGGGGGAGGCTGGAGGACCTGCCCCTTTTGCCTGAAGTATTAGACTTGTTTCCCTTGAAAGGTACTGAGTGCAGTTTTTTGTTGTTTCGTCAACAACATCAACCACCTAGCCATCAAAAAGTGTCTGTACAGCTCTAAGTCACACCATCATTCCCAGTGTCTGCACGGCCCTGAGTCACACCATCATTCCCAGATAGACTTGGGAAAACTGGTAGAGGTATGACACTTGGTGCTGGGAGCCCAAATGTAACAGTGCATGTCTGAGCTAATTCTAGGCTGTCCTTTAACTTTAAATGCACTAGTCAACTGTGTCATCCCATGAAACAGAGCAGTATTTAATGTCCCTTGTAGAAAGAATGCCTTGTATTTTCTGTTAGCTGTTATAACTGCTAGAGGAGGTTACTTTGATGAGTGAAAAATATGACATTTTTTTGCTAATGAAGGTACTCAAATGGTGAAATTACATACTGTAATTTTATTAGTTAGCAAACAATATTTGAGTGTATTTTCAAGGGAGTAACATGCAAATGCAGAAAATCTGTGTTTGTGCAAAAACTTTCGACTGGTAGTGTATATATTCATTTATAAAATCCTTGGTCCTTGTAAGTCATACCCAGTTACACACACACACTCCACAAACAGCAGCATGATCTTCATGTACTTTGTGAAAATTTACGAACCTGTGAAAAGCCGCTGCCCAAGGTCCTGAAACTGTTCCGTTCTTACAAAACAGACGGTTTAATACTCAATGTATAGAACGCTATTACGCATGTTAAATTTTCCATGGGCATGTCTTATATTACAATAATCCATCAGCGCTAACGACCTGGACGACAGCATGCAGTATTGTATCTAGGACGTGCGTTAATTTCACTGCAATGCTGCTGAATGTGCAGCTGAGCCAATTTGTTATGCTGCCAACGTGCAGATACATGATAGCGCAAAATGTTGTGGGGACTCATCTGATTCGCACATCTGAATCATCTACGCTTCCAAAAAATAAACTTTTGCTAGCTGGGTTCCCAGCAAGCCAAATTAGTTTAGTGTCATCAAATTGTAGAATTATTTCCCGAATTTCATTTAAATAGCATAATGGCACTAATATATATACAGTATATGGACAAAAGTACTGGGACACACCTCCTAATCATTGAATTGAGGTGTTTCATTCAGACCCATTGCCACTGGTGTGTAAAATCAAGCACCCAGTCATGCAGTCAAGTTATTTGTGAAAGAATGGGTTGTTCTGAAGAGCTCAGTAATTTCACAAATAGTACTGTCATAGGATGTCACCATTGCAATAAGTCAATTTGTGAAATTTATTCCCTGCTATATATTACACAGTCAACGGTAAGTGGTATTATTGCAAAGTGGAAGCATTTAGGAACAACAGGAACTCAGGGAGACCATGTAAAGTAACAGGACAGGGTTACTGAGTGCTGAGGTGCAGTGTGTAAAAGTCCCCAGAGCTCTGTTGACTCGATAATTACAGAGATCCGAACTTCCTCTGGTATTAACTCCAGCACAAAAACTGTGCACTGGGAGCTTCATGGAATGGGCTTCCATGGCCGAGCAGCTGCATGCAAGCCTCACATCACTAAGCGCAATGCCAAGCCTCAGATGGAGTGGTGTAAAGCACACCGCCACTGGACTCTGGAGCAGTGGAAACGTGTTCTGTGGAGTGACGAATCACACTTCTCTGTCTGGCAGTCTGATGGACGTCTGGGTTTACCGGATGCCAGGAGAGCATTACCTGCCTGTCTACATTGTGCCAATTGTAAAGTTTGGTGGAGGAGGTATAATGGTAAGAGGTTGAATTTTCAAGGGTTAGGCTTGGCCCCTTAATTCTTGTGAAGGGAACTCTTAATGCTTCAGCATACCAAGACATTTTGGACAACTCTATGCTTCCAACTTTGTAGAAAAAGTTTTGGGAAGGCCCTTTTCTGTTCCAGCATGATTGTGCCCCAGTGCACAAAGCAAGGTCCATAAAGACTTGGTTGACGAATTATGTTTGGTGTGGAAGAACTTGACTGACTCACACAGATCCCTGACGTCAACCCCATCAAACACCTTTGGGATGAACTAGAACAGAGATTGCGAGCCAGGCCTTCACTTCCAACATCAGTGCCTGACCTCACAAATGCTCTTCTGGATGAATGAGTGGAAGCTGTTTATAGCTGAAAGGGGGCGGGGGGCAACTCCATATTAATTTCTATGGATTTAGAACAGGATGTCACAAACGTTCCTGTGGGTGTAATGATCAGGTGTCCCAATACTTTTGTCCATATTGTGGTGCCATCTTCATCATCATCATCATCATCATCATCATCAATAATGTTGGCATGGTTATACTTTTTTTTCCAGAAGATATATAGGCCTATTGTAATATGGTATTGAAGGGTGTTTTATGGTAAAATTCATGATTACATATCTGATTCAATCTTGACCAAGTTAAAGAAGATCCACTCTGGACAGCTGCAGAAGTGGCAGTGAAGATTAATTATATATGACATGTATTAACTGTAACTGGTAGGAATCATAAGAATGAATCAATCATTAAAACTGAGGTCTGATCACCTGTCCAGTTCAGTGTATTAATTTGATTTACAAACGGAAACGAACATATCTTTTATGTTCTGATAGCAAAGAGCCCTATTTGACCACAAACCGTATCTCTACACCATTTTTATATTTCACGAATACGCCTAAACGTAACTGGCAATCATCAGTAACGTGCAGCGTAGGTCTAATATCGAAGTTAAACTAATTATATAGACACAAACAATGTTATTAGTACGTGTCGGATATTAAAAATGCCACAACTAGTAATCGATGTGGTCAAAGGGCTTAATCATATATTGCTTTTTCTCATCCTATAGTCACGTGAAAATGCTATATCTTGTGACTAGCATTTAGTTGTTTGTGCAGCCTCCTCCATGCATGCAGTCGGAGTGTGGATGGTGCTGCTGATTTAAAAAGGCGGATCTACGGCTTGCGCGGCTCCCCGAAGGCGCTGTCTTAGCGGAGGGACCTGTCGGCATCCTAGCAAATTCCCACGGGCGTCCGACCTGCGTGCGGGCATCTGTCAGGCAGCTAGCGGTCAGAAAGCGCTTCACGGTGCGCCAGCGATCCCGCCGAAGACACGGGGACGCGGGACAGGGGGACTGAACGTCTACGGACCCGCGGGAGACTGCGCGCTTACGGTAAAGGCAGCCACATGTGATACTATTCAGCGGGGAAACGCTGGATTTAGGGGAAATCTTGTTGCAGACGTGAGTTTGTCTCACTTGCTGATACTTGGTAATCAACGAATAATCGTTTTATATAGCAGTATTTTGACATTGTTCGTATTTTTGTTTTTCTCTTCAAGTGTGCCCAGTTCTTACGTTTTTAGCGATTTCTCTCCGTATGTTTTAGTGCTATAGCCGAGTGCGACACCGACTTGAATTTGTGCGAATATTTTAAAACCCTTTCCGGCTGTGCTGCTTCCCTGTACCATTAAATACTTTTTTTCTTGCGCAATTTTTGGTTATTTAGGAATGTATTGATGCGTTTGTCATTTTAATTCAAGCAAAGCAGCCGACGAGATTAACAGTAACTGGATTATTCAGACGTTTTTTATTCCCTTTAGTGAATTGATTAATACTTCGTTTAAAAATGAATGTATATTGGAGTAGCCTCTGTTCTGACTGTAATTAACTTCTGAGATAACACGGACTTGTATTGTACTGTTAAGGAGTTTTTGTAAGAGTCGTTTTTGCATTTTAATAGAGAATTTGTCGTGCAGTAGTTCGTCCAGCAATATTGATTAAATTTGATCGATTCTCTTTAATGTCGGTTTACTTTCCTGATCTTGTAATTCACCGCATGTATTGTAAATTATAATCATTTAAGTATTCTGTAAATATATCGGACACGGGGTTTTCACTGTCACTGGCGGAATCGCGTGTAATTCAAACGTCCGTGGATTTCTCCTCCATCACCTGTTTTACACTGTTTTTACTCTGGCTTTGGACCTACTTGCTGCCATGTGGAGGTGTTCGTCTCCCGCACGGTTCTGCTTATCATTACCTCTGCGAATAAACCTGATGTCTGTGCTCCCTCCGCGGCGTCTCTGTCTCCCGTACTGCTGCATTAATTGCTAAATCTTAGTCTCCCAATTTCTGTTTTTATTTGAACCTTCTTAAAAACTTAAGAACCATTAACATTGCACGTATAATGGCGATTTAAGGCGTTTTCACAGTGCATGTAATCTCTATACACCCTGCGCTAGATAAAACGATGGATGGATGGTTTTATTTTTGTATGTTCTCAGAATATATGTAGACGTACATATCTTTTAATTTACTAAACTGCCGTAGTTTTATCTTGTATTATGTGTATATATTTATCTTGGTACGTACTGCTGTTTTCTGCCTGCCAGTTGCCACAAAACATTTTGTCGTAGACAAACAATGACAATGAAGCCCTTGTCTTATCTTATGTGTGGCACATGCGTGTGTGGTGTATATTTGTACAGTTCTGTTTAACAGAATCCAGTGATACACTGTAAAATTCCTACCAGGATGCGTACCAGAACATAATGTATTTTTTGTGTGTCACATTTGCTGAAAACTTCTTCTCTTTTCTTGGCAAACCCACACCAGTTGTACACGGATATGGACCTCAGTGTACCTGGCTACCAGCCATATGCTGTCTTCCAGAGTAATCGTGGTATTTTAAAAGACTCATATCTCTGAAATGCATCCAAAGATATTTCTCAGGTGCTCCCTCTGACACTGTTAAAGTGTTTGATCGTAAGCTGTAGCACCCAAGCTATTCTTGATGCTTGATCCAGATCTGCATATATCCAGAGGCGACATCCACCGGAATGCTTGTGCTATTACTTAGTAATGTAAACTTCTTGGAAACCTTAAGCAGGTCAGTGACTGGTCACTTGAAGTAAAGCAGCTCTGCCAGTTCATGCACGGCATATATTTAATAAGCAAAAGTACCCGATTTTCTTAGCCAAGTGATGCACTGAAAGATACCATAGAAATAGGCAGTAGCTACAGTAGGAGTTAGGTCACTAATACATATGCACTGCTTCTGGCTGGACATTAGTAATGACACTGTTCTCAATATAGGGGGGCCACTAGAGGTTTTGGGCCCCATGAAATTTCATTTCATATTGGGTCCCCAACCAATCTGTCAGCATCGAGTTCGGGCGAACCGGAAATCAGGCGAGTTGCAGCCAGTAGGTCAGGTAACGGGGTTTATTTGGAGGGACGGACATCCAACGAGACAATACACAATGACAGATCTGGGGAATACAGACTGAGACTCGGACTAAATACACAAGACTAGGTAACAGAGAACGAGCTACAGGTGGGAACACTTAGGGCGAAACAGGAGGTAATGAGGTGGGCGTGGCACACATCGGGAGCGGACGGAGCGGGGCGTGACATAACCCCCCCCCAAAGGCGCGCACACCGGGCGCGCCAGGGAGGAGGCGACGGACGGGACGAGGGAACAGGACCTGAAAGACAAAACAGAACGTCAACCAAACCCAGGGAACAGGACGGAGACGCAAAAGACGAACAGGGACGAAACGAAGGACAGGACCTGACAGAGAACAGGGAAGGCGGAGAGACAGACCCAGAAGGGAGACACAGGGGGAACACCCACAGGCGACACGAAAGGGCCAGGGGTGCCAAAAGGAGGGACAAAGGGACCAGAAGGAGAAACAGGCGGGACGAACGGAAAGGGAGGAGGAACAAGGGGAGCACGAAAAGGCCCAGGCGGGCGACGGGCAGCGGCCGGAGGGGCCGCAGGGGAGAGGGAGAAGGGAGCAGGAGGGGACCACCCAGGGACCAAGGGGACGGGACGAGGGAGTGACGGAGGGGACCAGGAGGGAGCAGGAGGGAACACCAGGGAAGGCAGGCAGGAGGGGGAAGCCGCGGCAGGCGGAGGCGCAGCCGCAGCCGGCGAAGGCGCCGTCCGACGCCAAGCCGGAGCAGGGGGGCCCGGAGGCGGCCGACCGGGAGCCGGAGGCGGGACCGAGGACCGGCACCCAGGGACCAGGGGGGGACCCGGCGGCGACCGCCGACCCCGAGGCGCAGGACCCGCAGGCAGCCACCGAGCCACAGCCAGGGGCCGAACGGGCGAGCCAGGGGGCAGGGCGGGCGGGACCCGGGCCCGACGCCTGTGTCCCCGTCCCTTACGGGACACTGACAGGCGGGGTCCTGGGGGGCGTCGGCCTTGCTGGGGTAAGGGCGAGGGAGTCATGACCTCTAATGAGGCAACAGGCGTGGCAGTCAGAGCCGCGGGCGTGGCCGCAGGCGGGGCAGCCAGAGCCGCGGGCGTGGCCGCAGGCGGGGCAGCCAGAGCCGCGGGCGTGGCCGCAGGCGGGGCAGCCAGAGCCGCGGGCGTGGCCGCAGGCGGGGCATCCCGAGCCGCGGGCGGGACCGGAACGGCGGCCTCAGGCGGGGCCGCGGGCGGGACCGGAACGGCGGCCTCAGGCAGGGCCGCGGGCGGGACCGGAACGGCGGCCTCAGGCAGGGCCGCGGGCATGAGTCCAGCAGAGGCCGCTTGGGCGGGCGCCTCGGGTGTCCGGTCAGCAGGGGGCGCCTTGGCGGGCGCCACCAGCACGCGACCGGGAGGGAGTGCCACGGCGGGCGCCGCCATCACACGGCCAGCAGGGGGCGTAACTGTGGCCACCTCAGGCCGTTCAGGTGCCGGCAGGACAGGCAAAACAGGTAGTTCAGATGCCGGCAGGACAGGCAACACAGGTAGTTCAGGTGCCGGCAGGACAGGCAACACAGGTAGTTCAGGTGCCGGCAGGACAGGCAACACAGGTAGTTCAGGTGCCGGCAGGACCGGCAAAACGGGCGGTTCAGGTGCCGGCAGGACGGGCAAGACGAGCGCCGCCGTCTCGTGGTCAGCAGGGGGCGCCTTGGCGGGCACCTCCACCACGCGGCCAGCGGGGAGCGCCTCGGCGGACGCAGCCTCCACGCGGCCAGCAGGGGGCGCCTCGGCGGGCGCAACATCCACGCAGCCAGCAGGGGGCGCCTCGGCGGGCGCAGCCTCCACGCAGCCAGCAGGGGGCGCCTCGGCGGGCGCAGCCTCCACGCAGCCAGCAGGGGGCGCCTCGGCGGGCGCAGCCTCCACGCGGCCAGCAACCGGGACTGCAGGCAAGCCAGGCGGGTCAGGCGGGTCAAGCAGGACAGGCGAGTCGGGCTGGACAGGCGAGTCGGGCTGGACAGGCGGGCAAAGGGGTGCTGCAGGCGGATCGGCGGCGGCAGCAGGCAGTGCAGCCGCGGGCAGATCGGCGGCGGCAGCAGGCAGCGCAGCCGCGGGCGGATCGGCGGAGGTAGCAGGCAGTGCAGCCGCGGGCAGATCGGCGGCAGCTGCGGCAGGCGGTGCCGCGGGCAGAGAGGCGGCAGCGGCAGGCAGTGCAGCCGTGAGCAGATCGGCGACAGCAACCGCAGCAGCAGGCGGTGCCGCGGGCAGAGCGGCGGCATCAGCAGCAAGCGGTGCCGCGGGCAGAGCGGCGGATGCTACAGCAGGCGGTGCCGCAGGCAGAGCGGCGGCAGCTGCAGCAGGGTCCGGACCATGCAGGTCCGGAGGCGGCAGGAGGGGTGCCGAGCGCGCAGGCGCCTTCCCTTTAAGGGCTCTCGGGACCCGGGGAATAGCGTCTCTTACGGCGCGGATACCTCCGACGCCCAGACGCTCCAGCCGGTAATAGTACGCCTCCATCGGAGGTGGCTTCTCCGGATGGAGGCGGGCCAGGCTGGTAGTGGCGGTGTCATCCCAGGCGGGGAGGAGAGTGCAGGCTCCCAGGTAGAGCGTGGGAGTCGCCTCCGGCTCTTCCTCTCCTCGCTCGGTGAGCCGGCGCTGTAGCCGACGGAGGCATTTCCGGGCTTTCGTCAGCGGGTAATGCTGTCCGGGCGGGCGCTCCTCTTGAAGCAGGTCCCGGCCCCGGCTAGCCAGCTCCATGGCTACCGGGTCCTCCAGGACCTCTGGCTGGGATTGCCAATACACGAAAGTTTGCAGCAGTCCGAGCCGGTGGTGCTCGGACTGCTGCTTCGTGCTTTCGGGGAGATCTGTCATTCTGTCACGCTCGCGGGTAGAGCAGGCAGGAAGCAGGCGAGCGTAGCCAGGTAGTCAGGGTAACGGGGTTTAATAGCAGGCAGACGTACAAGCACGGACATCAACGGACACTACACAATGACAGATCTCGGGAATACAGACTGAGACTCGGACTAAATACACAAGACTAGGTAACAGAGAACGAGCTACAGGTGGGAACACTTAGGGCGAAACAGGAGGTAATGAGGTGGGCGTGGCACACATCGGGAGCGGACGGAGCGGGGCGTGACACCAATCTAGTCATGTTCCAATTTTTTTTGGATCCCTTACAATCATTATAACTTTTCACCCCCTTTATAGTGTCCCATCTCTATATGACCACAACATAGCTTTGACTTATTGAAGAGGTTCAGCATGCATGACAGATGGATGGATGGATGGATGGAGGTATTGCTCATGGAGCTAAAGAGGACCTCTACATTTTTGACAGCCCAAAATATAATGATAAAATGGTTCCTAATGGGTGTATTAGCCATTATCATCTACAGTGATATGACAAAATCATTTGTTGTTTCTTAGGCAAGTAATTAAATGTGTTCCCATGTGTTCAAGCCAACACAAAAAGAAGATGCTTTTTATTTAAAGGAAGGTTTTTGACCTTTCTGTGGGCTGATGGCCTAATTATTTTAGCTCCGGAGTGTGGCGTGCAACGGAAATGTTACTCATAGAGATTTAAAATTGGGGAGGAAAGAAATCTGTGCAAATCTGTTTTACATTTGTAGAGTCTGCGGTGAGTAAGCGATTTGCCGCTAAAGAGAAAAGCCCAGACGTGAGGCTGCAAAGAACACATTTAAAATAAAGTCTAAGAATAAAAACAGGAATTGCAGACTTCCAGTCCCTGTTTATCTGTCTATCCATAGCTGTGGCTAATTGCACTTTTTTGTAGTGTTAGCTGTGGAAATCCTTGTTCCTCGCTGCTGTAGTATAAGTGCTATAATTAGCAGCACTTTGGGGTTGGCATTACATCGCACCTATACAATAGACTGCCCTGCGTCAAATGAGGAGCCTTCCTTTGTTTGGGTTAACGGCGCCAACCATGCAGCCATTTTTTAAAAACCGGCCTCGTGTAGCGACGGCCGACCGCTCACCACCGCATTAAATCGTTGACGGACAAAAAAAATCACAGAAAACACACACGCACACATACAGTATGTGCATGTGTGAGAGAGGGAGAGCCAGGCAA
Organism: Paramormyrops kingsleyae; assembly: GCF_048594095.1. Lineage (NCBI taxonomy): Eukaryota > Metazoa > Chordata > Actinopteri > Osteoglossiformes > Mormyridae > Paramormyrops > Paramormyrops kingsleyae. Next base: position 12,349,957 of record NC_132801.1, read on the forward strand.
ACAGGATATTAGCGAAATGCTGCGCTTTCAGCTATTTGGAGCTCACCTGTCAGGAGCTGAATTGGAATAAAACCCTTTCCTACGGCTGCCTGTCTGTCAGTTTGCATCTCACTCCTGCCGAAAGCGGGACTGTGTGTCTCAGGAACGCTGCACACACCTTGCGCTGGCCTTACAGCCCTTTTTAAAAACTTATTTATGCCATTCTTCCCCTTCTGTTTTTTTTTTTCTTTTTTTTGCATGATCACTCAGTGTTTTAAATTATATTTCTTAAAATACCCTGGTATAAGTGCTAACAGGATGCCGGGCAGAGGTGTAAAACGGCGGAGTGAGCTGAGTGACAGCGGAGAGGTGGCGGTAGTTATGGCGCCGCCGGCTGGGAGGCTCCTGTCCCCCCCCTCGCCGGAGTCGCCTCGCACACAGCTGTCTCCCCCCACCACCGCGGCCCCCGTAATCCCACAGAGCCCAAAATGCGATCCGGTGCCTCTCATCTCTATAGTATTGCTGGCAAAAATAACAATGGCAGCTGTGCTGGATCGACAAATTTAGCTACGTGCCGCCGTGTATGTATACACTTGACCTGCGTTACAGTTGACTGTTCGGCTGTTTGATGCATTGAGGCAGAGCGCAGTGGAGAAACGGCTCATGGGAACATCCTCCCTGCCAATCTGGGGTTACACAGGATAGGCCCCCATCAAGGGGACGTAGGTACCTGGACAGGTGTGGTTTGGGAGAAGAATCCACCCAATCTCTTCTGCTTTAGAAAGAGGTGTAATGATTTATAATTATTTACTGTTTACTAGTATATGCACCTCTGATTGTATGCATTATAAGTATTACCATTCTGGAGGAATGCTTGATGGAATGCTTAATAAAAATATTAATAATAATTTAAAAAATGATGATGATGATGATGATAAATTAATTAGTTAACTGACTAACTAACTAACTTAGGTTTCTCTAAAGAGTTTTTGATATTATAGCTCATATAATGCAGATTGACAGATTTGATTCCAGGAGCCCTGTAGTCAAATGTGTAGCTTTAAATGCTTTAAATATTAGCGTTTTGTGGGAACTGCTGTTTTTTCTGGCATACGGTAAATGTGTGTGCAGTTTTGGCATCAAGCCAAAAGCCAAATGCAAGACCTGACCGGCAAGCTGTCTATAGCCAAAGGCGGCCGAAACTCTACTGAAGCGTGATAAAACGGCGAGGGCTGTTGGGGGAGTCCCTATTGGATGAATGCGCTGGATGCGTGCCAGGTCGACCTAGACTGATAACCAAGACCTGCTGACCTAGAGAAGCGGATTCCTAGTCGCCTACGGGCCAAGAGCTGGCTGTCTCATACACCCTCTGCAGATCTAGAGCAAGCCGTGAGAGACCAGCCACAGCCTTGCAAGATCAAGCACTGCTGAAATCCCTTTAATGGCAAGTAATGTGTCTCCCTGCAGTGGTGACATCATTGCGGACCTGTGCTTACCACTAATCAGAGACCCCTAGGCTGTATGTCGACAGCACCAAAGGTGGGGTGACTAATGCAAGTGTCCCATGCCCCTTACCGTGGTTCTGTGCTGCTATTGCTTGTGGAGGAGACCAGGAAGAGAACAGGAGGGCCAGAAGTGCTGCAGCTATGAGAGACTTGCAACCTCTTGCCATTCTCCCATCCACTCTGCCCTCTTCACTTGGTCATTGTCCCCAGGCCCTCAGTGTCCTCATCTGCTTTGATGGCTTGGATGTGGCATGGATGTGGCCTGGACGTGACAACACCCCAAAACCGCAGGCAAACCAGATGGGTCCATGACTCCCACACGCCATATTTTCTTCCTAATGATAAGAAAAATCATAAAGGCATAAGGAAAATGTGACAATAAAAATGGCAGTAGGGCTGCCTTTAAATATGACATCAAGTTGCACGACGTCATGAAGCAAGGCCACTAATTCTCAGAGGGATGACACGGGGGGTTGCTTCTTCACTCTTTTCCCTCCCGATCTGCGCAGAAGAGTTGAATTCCCTTCATATCTAGTGATCAGGGAGACCATGGAAGTTATCGAACTTCATCCTGGTTTTCATGAATGCACTTATGAATTTGTTTCCCTCTGTTTATGGGGGTATTTTCTAGGAATATGGGTGCATCCTGAGCAAACAGTGTTTGTGCCATTGGGTGCACCTGGTCCTGTTACCTGGCTACATATTCCTTGGTTGTTATACCAACGTGCGGAGAGACCAGACCTAATGACACAAGATAGCTGCACATACCGTGTTCAACAGTTGACCAGGGGTGGCCAATCTTATCCAGAAAGGGCCGGTTTTTGGGGTAACCTTTAGGTCAGTTGTTCAAACCCAGGTGTGAGGACTCTTCAGCCAATCAGTCCTCTAATTAGGAAGGTGCAGTAAAAACCCACATACCTGGCCATTAAGACTATTAGACTATAAGACTATTAGACTATTACTTTTCTGCAATACTCAGAGGCTCAGATCTTGTGCTACTTACACAAAGTTATGTGTCTTTGCACATAACATCAGCCAAACAAACATCAGCTCTGTCATAAATTCCAGCTCTGAGAAGCTGATGGTGTACAGTTTTTGCTAAGACTGGATCACACAAGCACTGATTCAGTGTATAGTAACTTTTTTAAGTTTTACTTTTGTGGTGTTTTTTGTAACCGATTGTTCCTGCAAATTCAGCCATCGCCTCTTTGGTGTCTCTGGAACTCTGTTAGGTACCTCATGTTTCTTTGAATTCTCCCACATCAAAGTGCTGCTTTTTGGACCTCTTTTATAGCTGACGCATACTGCTAATTGGAACTCAGCCTAATATGCTAGTCATTGTTAGCCTTTTGTCATGCGGTGTTTTCTTCAATTTGTCCACCCACTGTGTGTATCAGAATCAGAAAGATCTTTATTGGCCAAGTATATTAAACATACGAGGAATTTGTCTCGGTGGGTATGTCCCTGGTATAAGATGCAACGTGCCAGAAAATTCAAGACAATGACACATGAATTTTTACACATATTTTGAACACTACACTGCCTGGCTCCAGTCAGAAGCAGCATGGGATGCAATAAAGAGTGAAATAAATAAATAAAGAAACATAAAGTTTTGGGTTTATAAGTAAACAGTGGTGACATAAGGAGAAGTTACAGGATCACAGTTGATGCAATGCAAAGTATCTGTTGTTAGCAGGCCGTACAGACACACATAGATGTATGTATATGTGTCTGTGTACAGGGGGGAGAAGAAGAGACCATTGAAGCTAATGGAACTGGATGTCCATTAAGTGCATTAATTGAACAAGCAGCAAACTGACCTACTTTCATTGACGGTGATTCCAGACTCAGTCCTTCAGCAAATCAGCTTGACTTTATGTGGGTTTTTTTATGTTCCAGGTCAACAGGATTTTAACAGGGAAAAACAGGCTTGAGACTGATTTGTTCTTGCGAGCAATTTTTCATTATAATGGGAAATGGAGTCATCAGACCTTACTGCTCTTTAACTTTTATTGACTACCTTCTACCCTGTGACACCATGTGTAGTTTTTCTTCATTTTTTATAATAAGGACTTTATACTTTCAGTGACTGATGCAAACGGATTACTGCCATTTAAAACATGCGGCACGTAGACAGGGCCAAGAGGATCACTTACCGTTCAGCTGAGCTTTAGGACATTGTATGATTGTTAAGGTTCCAGCAGTTGTTCTAGCATCTTCCCCCGCTAACAATTTTTCAGTCTAGGAATGTTTACCGAATGTTACGATTAAGGATTAATGGAAATGTGTCCAGTTTTCCTGATGGTCCCAGAACTTTATCCCACTGGTACAATCAAGACTAATAAAATGAAAACAGAGGAAAGGCACGGTAGAGAACGTAGTAGCTTTGGTTCTTTGCCCTTTGAAGGTCATGGGTTCAGCACTGGGTGGTCTGTTCACAATGCATATTGTGGTTTTATATAAAATACGTAATTATAAAATTATATATTTGCAGCATTAATTGCAGTTGTTCAGCTAATAATATTATCGTACTAACATTGACTGAATCTTTGTAAAATGTAAAACCTGGAAATAACGTTCTATTAATGTTACAGTAAGAACGTTCTCTGCCAATATTGAGAGGACCTTCATATGATGTTGGCTAAAGTTTCCTGACCGTTAGAATATTCCCTGTGAACTGGGCCAGAAACAGCCACCCTTCTGAGATTATCGGGCTCTGCAGCATCTACACTTTACACAGAAATGTGCGATGAACAAAAATCACCCAGTCAATTGCAATTCTGTGGCTGAAAACACCTTGTTAATGAGCCAGGTCACAAGAGAAAGGCCAGGCTCTTTGAAGCTACCAGGGATCCACAGGTGGAAAAATAACAGTACTGCAGTGGTGGGCAGCACGCAAGTCATGTACCTTTGAAGTGGTTCTGAAATCAAAATGGGTCCTACCCAGTACTAGGTAGGCATCCCTAATGAAAGCATTGATTGCATAAACAGTGCTATACACCAGTTTTTGTTTCGTTTTTACTGTTTGTTGTGAAGACAATCAGAGCATCATACGGGCGTCCTAACCTGCTGTTTCTTTTCTCCAAGGCATAGAGTAATCAAAAGATTGCTGGTTCGAATTGGCAACCAGCAAGTTACCACTAAGGTACCCTGAGCAAGGTACCGCCCCCAAGCACAGCTCCCCAGGCTCTGAATTACCTGCCCCCTGCTGTGTCATGATGTCACTTATGGTTTAAATCCAGAGGACACATTTCGTTGTTGTGCGCTTCGATGTATCAACAATGACAATTAATCGCCTCATATCACAGAGAAGCAGTATGACTCAATGTACTTATTGCATATCATGGATTTGCATAATTGACTCGATTTAATGGAAAGCTTTGAGTTCAGGGTTCTAAGTGTTCCCGTGCTCTTCCCTTTTCATTGCCTCCCCTCCTTTGGTTTGCTGAGCTCATCACATATAGGTCAGGCTTTGTCCGTACTTGACCTGAATCTAAGATGGCTAAGATGGTTTTTTGGGTTCTTGTCCTTTGTCCCAGTCAAGCTGCACTAGTCCCACAGCCTGACCTATTTCTTACATAAGACATAGTGACAGGTTGCCCCAAAGCTACATCCTGTATGGGGAAGCACAGCTGCACTGGATTGGATTGGCTGTGTAATATGGCCCCATTGAGTCTTTGATCACGGCCTCATTGCTCTGTGTCTGTGTGCTTTGTTTGTATTACCCGTGGGCGTACAAGACTACAAGGCTTTTTCCCCACTTCATCCTTTTGTATTTACTGTGTATATAAGTACACTGTTTGTTATACTATATAATGAGTAAACATACCCAGTTTCTGACGGCTGAACCTGCTTCCACTTCCACTACACAAAGGCCCTTCTCGCTCTTGTGTGTCTCCTTTCAACAATCACTGAAGATGAAATCTCCTGAACGAGGGGCGCGATCCTCAGATGAAGTCCTAATTCCTTCCTCCCGTCCCCTTGTGACATGGCCTTGTTCGGCGTCACATCTGGAGAATGTCTTAGGCTGTGTTATCCTTGAGCTCCGGACCGTCGGCTTGATGTTGATGCTGGCTTTCCTGTGAGTGTCTTTGTTGTGTGCATACTTGTGTCAGCGTATACACGAGGCTTTCGCACATTGGCAGATGCATGGTCTCATATCACGCAGGAAGATACACATTTTGGGGTATGAGTCTTCATCGACGTGAAAGAGGAGAACACTGTGTGTGTGTGTGTGTGTGTGTGTGTGTGAACCCAGTCACGTTTCGATAAAAACTTCGGTCTTCCCCATACCACAGCAGTCAGTTATTTCTGAATCTTCTAGAAGCAAGGTCAATATCTGCCCTGGCCACAGGGGAAATGGGACCACTGGGCTAATGAAACATCGTGGAATCAGAGCACAGTGACAAAAAGATGAATCATTGATGGCTTATATTTTGAAGATTAAATAATAATAAAAACATTTGCTGGCATGCGAAGAATGTACTAAAGCACAGAGAGAGAAGCTTCTCGAAGCGGCAGAGAGAACAGCTCCTCTCCCAATGAGAGTTAGACGTGTGTCTCATACAGGGAAACCACATATTACATAAACAGACACCAAAGCTGAGGGTAAAGGTCTGGTTGGATTATTGTACCATGCAAATAGATGCCTTCTGTTTTATAGATAAATTATCCATCCATCCGCATAACTGCTTATCCGATACAGGAGCTTCTCCTTGGAAAGGAGGCAGGAGAACATCCTGGGGAGGATGCAAGTATCTAGAATCTATCCATCCCTTCATCCACCCATCCATGTCTTACTTGTTTTCCTAGGAAAAATCAGGGTCGGGCCTGGAACCCAGACATAAAATATTTGCCCCAGCCAAATCTATTTATACTTTGGCTCTATTATTAATGGCAAATAACTTTACATTATTTATGAATTTCAGCATGGTATATTAAATTCCATAACTACCATATCTCCCTAGCCTAAAACTTTTTGCAGAACATTATTTAGAATAATTATGCAACCCAAAGTTTTAATGGCTTCATGGTTTACCTTTCACAGCAAACCATCTGTCTCGTTTGGAGGACCTCGCTAGTCGGTTTCCAGATGCCCAAGAAATGGTTCTGGTGTTTCTCCAGAGCCTGCCCACCATGGAGACGACAGGGTTAGGGTTAGGGTTAGGGTTAGGGTTAGGGTTAGGGTTGGTGACGGAGGCTGATGGTGGTAAACCGCTCTTTACCGAAGTGTGCAGTGCAAATGCACGTAGAACACTTGTTGACTGACCTGTTAGCGAGAGGACTGCTTTTCGCTTAATTTCACGTTTTAATTTAAGCTTCTAGTTGAAGCTTCTTTCTTTGTACCCTTTATGGGCTCGTGGCCTCGTGTTCATGCATTACTAGCAAAGTTGACTGAAGTTTTCGAGGGCAAATCCTTCCTGTTCCTGCCGTCTGCAGACAGTAAGCGCTCTGACTGTTAATAGCGACGAGCAAGAGAGACGCCAACTGTTTTCCCGTCCCGACTCCGTTCCTTTCCATCTGGCTCCCTCCGATTTTCCAGATCCTTCCATCTGTGGGGCTCTGTTCTTCCAGCTTGGAGAGTGGCTGCATTCCATGGGAAGAGTCACATTGCGTTTAGACAGAAGGCCTGACAGAAAACCTTTTCCTTTGACTCCATCACCCGCCTTCATCCACACGCTCTTTTGTCTGTGCTGCTATTTTGGTCTGATTGCTAGAAAGCCCATTATATGAAGAAAGAGCAGCCAGCAGTAACAGCTTGACCCCTATTGGCCGGCACTGATGACTGCTAAGGTTCCTGGGAGGATTTCAGTATCCAGGAAGTAGTAAGAACCACTAAGGAAGTAAGAAAGTACCAACACCGTGATTCATTACTTCCATTTATTTCTCGATGAAGCCTCTGGTATCCTGGCATGGGGGCCACCTCACGCTGCCCCTTCACCCTGCGGCCATGCTCATCAGGAGATCTGGACCTGCATCCGGATCAGAGATGTTCCTTAATACCCAACAGGCATCTTTATGTTTCTCCCACGTAATGGCGCACAGCACTGCAGTCATGTGCTTTCTCCACGTCCTTCATTATGTCTTTTATGAATTCCAGAGTGCTCCCTCAAAGTCTCGTAATAGCTTGAGTATTAACACGTGCGCCTCCATATAGTTGTCCAGTTGGGCACGGCGTGGCTACAGATCGACACACGAGTCATTTTGAATCCCAGACGGCGATGACAAAACTCCGAGTGGCAGGACCGTTAAAAATGACTGGGTAGTAGGTGAGAACTGGGACCAGGCCCTGGGGGCGGCAGGAGCGACCCGTAATGAGGCCTGCTTGTCCCAAAAGAAGCACCCCTGGTGTTGAGAAGGCGAGCGGCAGCCTGGGGGGGTGTGCTACGCCCCCCGCAGGCCTGGGCATTCAGCCCCACAAAGGCCCTCAGGATGGAGCCGCGTGCCGTGGCAGAATTCTGCTGATTGGTCCCTTTCTTCCCTTGCCGAGTCTCAGCCGAGGCACGCGTTGCTCCTGTTCTTCGCTAATTCGGCTCCCATTGGGCAGCTCTGTGCAGCTTTTCTCGCTCCATTATGATCCGATCGGGTCGCTCGTATCAGGCTTGTGGTTCCATCAGAGTCATACACGATAATAGCAGCAATTTGGTAGTGAATGAGTGAGTGAATAAAAGTGTGTTGCAGAGCAGCCTGCCTCTCCATCAAAGACGAATGAAAGGTGAGGAAAAAGAACAGGCAGGGGCTTATCCCATTGGCTGCGGTCTCGCCTCCCCATTGGCCAAAAGTTACTCATACACTTTTTTCAGTTTTGGCCTGGCTGTTATTCTCTGGTTCTCTGTTTTTCAACCATAACCCCAACAAGGTGCCTGGGCCTTCAGCAGCCTCATTTAAAGCTGTGGTTCCTAAAGTTTTCCTTTTTTTACAATTGCAGAAAATTCTCTTAACTCCTCCCAGATATTTGCAATCCACAGATTGGTGTAATGGTCTTAGAAATTAGTTCATGGAACTCATTTAATTTATTTTGTGGATTGGAACTAGGATAGAGCAATTACAGATCGGAGACGTTTCCGCGCATCAGGAATACCTAGAAATAAAGCAGTTAGTAGTTGTGAAATTCATTCCTGCTTTCACACCCCAAATATGAGGTCCTCCTTCCCCTGAGGGTCTTTCTGTGAAATTGCTCTTCTTCTGTATCTTCTGTTGAAGAAACTAATTCACACCCCGCTTGGACAATAAATAAAAATAACCGAGTAACTGTAGCTGCAGGTGATTCCAAACCCCCAGTGTGTCCACATCAGGCTCTGGTGCCTGAAGCACGCATGGATAGATATGCACACGCTGTCTGTTCGCATGTGGAAACACGTGACGGCATGCAGTCACAACCACTTGACGCAAACCACCACAAAGAAATTCAATTTCTCAGTGCTAACATGCTCACGGGATGGTAAACCAAACACAATGAAGGGCGGTTAATGGTGCCCTCTGAATCTTTTCACCCTCGAATGTCTGAAACGTCTCGGTGCTTGAAGTAGGTGTGGGTGTGGCATCCCTGGCAGACGAACCAGAGCACGGTTTGAGATGCCGGACAATCAAGGCCATAGATCTGGGTATGGATGGTAAGGACATGACCATACCAATATTGTGAGAGTACCGTGTTTTTAGATGGAGCTGGAGGATTGGGGCTAATTTAGTCCCAACCAATGTTGAAAACAAACCTACGGCCTTGCAGGCAATCAAAAGCGGGAATCTGGGAGGGACGTTGGGTAAATATAGCCATACTATTCTGCTTCCAGGTAGAAAGCTTAAATACCGCACGGCACTTTTCCGTATCCCGTCAGCAGCCACGGCATCTAGCTACCCTCCGCCATCTATCACATCTCCCCACATCCCCATCTCTGTTCGCGGTCTGCAGTCTTAGTGGGAGGGGTCATTGACCTCACACCAGCAGCACAAGTGATTCATCAAGTCATTGGCGGTCTCCCCTAGACGCCGTGTCACTAACAGTGTACTTGCAGCGTTAGTGCAACACCTTGTAGTAAAACAACATAAAAGTGTAAGACCCGCTTCGGTCGGGAGCAGACAGGAGAGCGGAGATGGGAGTTGGAATGAGGACTTCATTGAGGTTTTAGGAGTGAAACGAGAAGAGTTCGCGGAAGGGAAAGACAAGGAAGCAGCGGATGTAGGGTTTGAGAAAATGCGATAAGGCCTGCTTGTCAGGAAGAGTGAACACAGTCAGCTGCTAAACTCTCGTCCCATCTCACATGCAGATTGGGAATAGTAGTAGACATTTGTAAGATCGATGAAAGAATAAAGGGTTTATTAAAAATTGTGCACATCCCTGTGTAATTAAGGTAATTTAATTCTTTGTTGGGTGGTAACACACTAAGATAAAACTTCATTTACGTCTTATCATAATAAACAACAATTTCTTGTCACAGCGTTGTTTAATGTGATTGTAATTCTGTTGGGTACACTATTGACACACTAGTGATGTCCCAAGAGTTCCCGTCTCATTCTGTTACCCCAGCAACCGAAGTCTTTTAGCGCATATGTCCGTACTGTGACCTTATCGAGAGCTGTGTGCTGAAGAGTCAGCCTGGCACAGTATGTACAATATGCTTGCAAGACAGCAAAACTCTGTATCACCCTGTGCCATGTGTCGTAGTCGTGTCATTGAACTTCATCAGTTATTTTTTTCATGGACTCTTAGATCTGACATTTATTTGTATCTCTTAACACTTCGATGGTTGATATGTAATTTCATTGTGACTCGCCGGTCACATTCGTTTCTCTGATGTGGACTTTCATCTTGCTGATGCAAAGCTTGATTTGGTTCAGCCGCGTAAATCCTTTGTGTTCTGTAAGCTCTTTGAACTTTTAAATAATGGAATGGAGCTTTGTCGAGGCCGCCCGTGTCCACACATGTGACCAGACTCTTCCATTTACCCCACCTCTGTGCAGCCTTCCCTATTTCACTGCTGGCCCCCCCTGCTGGAGAGTCTGTGGAATGAGCATATGCGGCAGGAAAGCGTTGACGTTGCTGAGCAGCGTGTTCGCCGTCTGCGGCCTGGGGCTGCTGGGCATCGCCGTCAGCACCGACTACTGGCTCTACCTGGAGGAGGGGGTCATCCTGCCCCTGAACCAGAGCACTGAGATCAAGATGTCTCTGCACTCGGGCCTCTGGAGGGTCTGCTTCCAGGCAGGTGAGTCTCGGCGCCCCCTTTCGGCCATTCCAGAGAATGACAGGGTTACTTGATTACGAGAATTGAACACAAAGAAAACCCGAAGTCTAAATGAATGAATTTAATTTGCTGGAATTTACACTGAAAATATAACAATGAACTCATTTAGGTCAGATTGCTGGGATACGCACAGTTGATATTTAGATAACAGTTTATGCGTAATTATTCTAGGTTTGACATTGTTAACTACAACAGACCAGTGTAACACGTATTGTTAAGCAATTAATTAAGCAATTAACAACAAGACCAGTTTCTGTATGTGAAATTTGTATAAGGAACATGGTACATCTACCCTACCTGATACTACTTATTGGTTTAGCTGTTAACGTACAGCCTTCATACCCTTAGTCAGAGGTTACTCCAGAGTTCATTCTGTCTCCATCATAATGGTGTCAGTTGTCTATCCTGACGACTTTCCAAGGTTCACTCGCTGATGAGCGGCACCTGCATCTGCCTGTCCGCCACGCCCCTCTTGTGCCTCGCATGAAAGTGCTCCGCAGTGACCCCTGCTGGGGAGAGGGAGGCTTGTAACCCAATCGCACGACGTGCCGCACGCCGGCAAGTCTGGCTCACATCATAGCCGAGTGCCTCTTGATTAATTAGCAGATGTACAGATCATGCTGCACCGTGACGGGGGCATCAGTCTGGAAGTCTTTGCGCCTCCCACCTCTCTGTTTGCACGTACCAAAGGGGGCATGTGGATCCCTGAATATCACACCTTTTTCCATCCGTGACTCACCAGCATTTCTAAAAGATCTAGGCACCCATAAGCTGAAACCCAGCAGCGAGGCCCTCAGCATGACGGGACACTCTTAGCTGGGGCTCCAACCTTCCCCAGCTACCTCATACTTCTTCCAGGCTGCAGTGTTGCATGGTGGAGGTCACCACACCTCCCTAAGGTTTAAACCATCCGCCGCCTCCTCTGTCACCAGAATCACCCAACTCAGCGTAACCAAAGGCACCGACTTCGGCCCTTTCCGCCTCAGAGACGCAGGCCGCTGATCAGACGTTAACTTCCAAATCAGGTCTTCATCAGGCATCACAGTTATGTCATTGCTACCCAAGTCAGCTGAACTGAGCACCGAGTCTAAATGGAGTCAATCTTGTGGACCCCTGATTTACAGGTGACATCATTTTTAGTGAAATGTCTCCATCCATAGGAGGTCTGGCCACACATGCCTCACCTGGACCTGACATAACGGACACAGCTCTTTAGCCGTCACACAGAAGCAGCGGCAGAAATTGAGTGACCCCGTTGTTGAGTGGGCAGGTCTCCCTGACCCAGACTGAGCGCCCTGCTGCCAACAAACATCAATCCACTTAATCTCACTGCTGGGTCAGGACTCACCAAGCAGAGGAAATCCTTTCGTTATCAACCTGAGATGTTCGAAGGTGGGCGGGTTCTGTTGGCCCGGAGACCTTAATGCATGATGACTCCTGAAGCAGCATCGTTACTGTCCTGGTGTTTCCTGCCATGTAGGGAGCAGTCTGCCATCACAATAGCTTGCAGAACATTTGCTAAATAATGTGCCACTGCTCTCATTTTACTGATAATTTCATAGGAAGTTGATAAAAAGGAAGTTTATTGGAACAGTTATAAATAGTGCAAGTTGATATTAAATTCTGATATAATTGAGAAAATGATTCCATCAAACTCAGAAAAACAGCTGTATAACAGAATACACTGGAACATAGAATCTTGATGCCTCTTTCAGTAAAATATAAGCCATTTTTAATAACAGAGAGGCTGTACCATTCTTTATTTTACATGTCAAATATGTATATATTTTTTTTCAAAGTGAATGTGAAGATGTAATAGTACAATGATTATTACCTTATAATACCATAATTGCCATCATTGAAACATTTGTAGCATCTTTGTTTATACAAGCTTTGTAATACACTCAAGCTTTTTTCATTTTCATATTTTACTGACTGCTGGTACTATATGATAAATGACGATAAACCTTGCAATTGACAATGCCTTTTGTCAGTCAGTCTTTAGCATATCGGAAATGTCTGACATCGAATTTAACTGCGCTGTTAACCTTTAAATCCGAAACATGATTCAGTGATTATGCCAATCTATTTAATGTATGACACCATTTTGGGTCTTTCAGCTTTAGTGAATACATCCGTCTGGGGTATCGCTTCCGTGTTTATTGAGAAATGTATCCAGGGTTGCAGGCATTCAGAATTAGACATGGCTTAAATGCAGAAAAGGACTTTACTTTTTATTTTTCAGCTGCCAGTTAAAGAATATGGGTGGGCTGCGGGATCTCTACATCCTGTCATGTTTATAAAGCCTGCTTTCCGTTTTGGAAATGAAAAACCCCTCTGAAATTTATCACATTTGATGGGTAGATTAAATAGCAATGGCAATATAAATTACAGCAATATCTGCTTTTCTTCACTGGAATAATCATATTGAGAGGAGTTCTAAAGACCAGTGGCAAATTGGCTTTTTATAAGTACCTTTTGGGCTAATTTTATTGAAGAAACTCGTCAGGACCTTTAAATGATGAGGCCCGCGCGACTGGAGATTCCCGTCATTGGTGGGATCGGTAATTAAGTGGACACAACTCAGAAGGACATAATGATGTAGGTTACAGATCCCCAGCGATTCGGCCTGAATTAAAGCTCTTTTTTGTGTGCGAGTGTCAGCCCAGGGGCAGGATTCCGCAGCTGTGAATTTGCACCATCTCTTCACACCTGTGGGGGACCCCGGGCTTGGCGTGAACAGCCGGCCGGTGCTCCCCCGCTGGCTCATGTCGAGCAGCCGCAGCAAATGTCATCAGCGGTACGGGCGGAGGCTCGGCGAGCGACCTGCCAGCGTCCAATCAAACGCTCAGCGAGGGCCTCCATCGCCACGTCTCCCGGCGTGGAACACGTCTGTTACAGCAGCTCTGCTGCCTGCCGCAAACGTGACTACTGACAGGCCAGGGGGCTTCAGGGCATTCTGGGAAGGGTGCAGCCAGCGTTGGCGGATATTGGCTTGACATTTCTCACACAGTTGTTTACATGTTGTCTTGCCTTAGAATAGAAAACCCTTTATTGTTATTGAGCATATCACAAGTACAATGAAATTCAATCATCAAATTCCTCATGGTACTCTTCTGTGAGTCTCACACACACACACAGACCTGTACTGATATCTTTGTGGGGACCATCCATTCGTTTCTATGGGCAAAACCCTTATCCCAACAATGACAACCTTAACCCCTACCCAAACCTAACCTTAACCATACAGTAAGTAACCAAACACCAGTACCAGTACCAAAGTACCAGTCTTTTGGCATTTTCAGTTTTTTGATTGCAGTCATTTTTATAGAACTGAATTTCTCCTAGCGGGGACCGAAAAAATGGTCCCCACAACATCAAAATAACAGGTTTTTATGTCCCCACAATATAATGTATACCTGGACCACACACACTCACACACACACACACACACACACACATACAGGTGAGAGCGAGGCTTGAAGGCCAAGTACTGTATGAAGGTCAACCATTTATCCAGCGCCCCTCCAGAGTAGTTGGGATTAAGGGCCTTGCTGTAGGGCTCAATGGTGGTATGACTTCTTGGTGGTCATGGGATATGAACCAGCAACCTTCTGGACACAGACTCTTAATCTGCAGAGTCACGCAACACCTGTGAAAGCTAAAGCATGGCTCATTCCCGGGGGGGTCTCCCACCCAAGTACTGAGCTGGCTGATACGTGCTTTGCTGCTATCGGCCTTTCACAGCATGGTACCAGAAGCACTGGAAGCCACTGCAGGGTGAAACCTGCTACAGCACATGTTTGTTTCCAGAGGATAAAACACGTCCTGAACATTACACATCACTTCCTCTGGGTTTGATGATACACTTCTGACAAGCCTAGAGGATTGAATTTAGCCTGTCTGTTTTTTTTTGTTTTTTTTTTACAAATCGGAATCTTTCACAGTATCCAGGGATTGAAAGGATTTATTTTTGCGTCTGTGGGGGGTCAGACCGCTATTTTTCAGAAGAGTGACCACCCCTCCGCATCCGCTGCAAGCATAATGACAGCTGTGAGGTTTCAAAAATCCCCCGTATTTTCAGATCGCACAGTTGGATGGAAAGGGGGAAAACGGACGAATATTCTAGCAGCTCTCCCACGAAAAATATATTAGGGCTTCACAATCACGCCAGAGCTCGTGATTCATCAAACCACGTCATACTTGCTTGGGTCTAAACATGACTGGGTGCCATATGCTTTTCAGTCTTTCCATCTTTATTTCCCCTCCCCCCTCTGCCATAAAAAAAGAAGAATTCAAGGAGCATTAATCCTTGCTTGCCGCACCGAATGTTGCCCAGGCACTGATGTCAGCGTTGCCACACTGTTGCCATGAGTGATGAGAACCCACCATTGTGTCCACGCCGTTGCAGGTGAGGAGACAGGCCGCTGCTTCACCATCGAGTACGTCATGCCCATGAACGTGCAGATGACCTCGGAGTCCACCGTCAGCGTGCTCAGTGAGTGCTGCATCCTGTTTATCTACCCCTTACACATGCTGCATGATGACTGCAAGCTAAGCTAACCTTCAGCGCTGTTCAGTGGTGCTTTTAACCCCTAAGCCCATGCAGCCTCTGATTGTGTAACAGCAGTGTTACAAGCTTAGTTCCTTATAAAAATGACACCTTTCTGGTTACATAAATGCCCAGCACAGTGCCAACGTGCCTTGGAGAGTCTCTGGGTGGTAAAGCGACTGAATCTTTAATCAGAACGATCAATAGGCCAGATAAACCCTTGAATGTTTTTACTTGCATGTCTGTTCTTAATCAGATTATTATTTGAGAAGTGAAGTGTGACATGGTGGTTAACTGAAGGAAAATTTCCGGAAGTTTTAATAAAGAAGGTGCATTTAGATTAGATTAGATTAGATTAGACTTTATTAATCCCACAATGGGGAAATTCTTTGAGAAAACAGCAATAAACAATAAATAAACAATAAAATTTGAAGACTAGAAGGGGAAATCAATTCGGTACTGAGGCGGACATTGAAGCCCTCAAAGATCTTAACATGCTGCTTCGGCCAGTAGGGGCAAAAGTGAGCTTCCGGGGTCACCGGCATCTGTATAATTTTCGCAGGAGCCAGGTAAACACTATAATGAAGCTGCCGGGGATTATAATTGCGAGGCACCTAGCCATTAGCTTGATAGAAACTGCTGCCTTGCAGCACCTGAGAGGCACTAGTTCCCAGGTGGGTAGTTCCCAAGTAGACGTAGAGAGAGGGCACTTGTGATGCCAAGAGCGTCACTCCTGGTATTAACCAGCCGCGTGAGTTCAGGGCACGTGAAAACAACAGCCTGTCCCGAAGCGATCAACCTGCTCAGTGAACCAAGCGAAACGAAACTCTGATTTCTGATTCCTGGCACCCTGGAGAACGTCAGTGGTATATTTTAAATGCAAAATGTGTGGCACAGTCACACGCAGGTCCAAAGGGTGACATCATCATTATGGTGAGTATATGTCTCCCAGAGCATTATGGGTACATCTAGACATGATGAAAAATATGCCAGTTAGAGGCAGCGGAGAGTTTCTGTTTTGCTGTGAGGGAAGCCTTTTTATGAGGTTGTATAAAAACAAACAGGAGCAATGGTCTTGCCCGCCTTCCGGTTTACCATGTTGTCTGTGTGATTCTGCCCCTGTGATGTGAGATTTTGCACACCGTGAGCAGTCCATGAGGTACTTAGGGTCTGGCCCGCTCTTCCTTTCCCACAGAGATGATCCGCTCGGCGACGCCGTTCCCCCTGGTCAGCCTCTTCTTCATGTTCATCGGCTTCGTGCTCAGCAACATTGGGCACATCCGCCCGCACCGCACCATCCTCGCCTTCGTGTCTGGCATCTTCTTCATCCTCTCGGGTACCTTTTCCTAGCCCCGGCCTGTGGGGGTGTCGAGGAGGAGGAGAAGGAGGAGGAGGTGGTGTTGGGGGCGGGGGGGGGGGTTGCAGTTCTCCTCTTACAGTATGCCAAGCTACACTTTATACAAACTCCCAGAAACTTCGAAGGGTGTCAGATGTTATAAGGGAGGGAAACAAAGACAGAGAAATAAACAAAGTAAAGGAAGAACAATTTCATCCAATTCCTGGCAAAGACGGAGGGAATGAGTGCTAAAAATAAAGCAAAATGAAAGCAGTCCTTTTGTGTTCGACATCCATTGTGACTTGTAGGACTAGATTGCTGACGCGGCTGCGGCATCCTGAGTAGCTGTCCCGCGTGCTCCCAGGAAGCCCTGACCTCTTGTTCGCCCTTTGCTATCAGGCTTGTCGCTCGTCGTGGGCCTTGTGCTATACATATCCAGCATCAACGACGAGATGCTGAACCGGACCAAGAACAACGAGGCCTACTTCAGCTACAGATATGGCTGGTCCTTCGCCTTCGCCGCCATCTCCTTCCTGTTGACAGAGGTGAGCCTCTCAACGTAAAAAATACACAAGATGACATTTACTAAATATAGATGATAAGATGTGAGATCAGTGTTATGATGTTTGTATCGCAATTAGCTTGCTAATTTCAAGAAATCAAACAATCAAATACTTTTTGAGTTTTTATCTATTAGATAAACCATATTAGATAAGCCTTAGAATGGGTCATTTTCACATTTTCTGTAAGACATGACTTCACTAAATAGATATATGTGACATGTCAACATCAGATAGAAGTTTCCAGACTAAGCAGGCAGGTGGTTGTGCGGAAGGCACTCGGTGCGTATTTGTCTTTGGGTAACAGACCAGTGAACTGATCAAACCCTTCTGCTGAGACAGAATGAGGATCAGGGAGATGGATGGAGATCTGGTTGCAGTTGCAGGGGTGAAGAGATCCCCCTTGATAAATGGAGGGAGGGGGTTGTTTTGTATTTTACTGAAGGTGAACGTCTCATGAATCTCTTTTACCTTCACAAACTGATTTTTACCATACAGGCTTTTTTGAGATGTTCATTGCTCAAGTGTCTTATTATTTCATGGTGGTTTAAATTTTTTTATTTAGACTTTACATGGGTGTGTACAGGTTTGTGTTTTTTGAGTAGAATTATTATAGGTTAATGGGTCAGTAAGGGGCAGCACTGTGATTTGGTAGTTAGCACTGTTGCTTCACACCTCTGGGACGTGGGTTCGAGTGTGTGGAGTTTGCATGTTCTCCCCGTGTCATCATGGGGTTTCCCCCCAGAGTCTAAAAAACACGATGAGGTTAAATTGCCAAATTGCCCATTGGTGAGTGTGTCCTGCAGAGGCTCGGCACCCCGTCCTGGGTTGTTCCCTGCCTTGCATCTGTAGCCCCCGGGACAGACTCCTCACCCCTGCATTGTACAAGCGGCTATAGAAAATGGATAGATGTCAAAAAGGCATATTTGTCGTATGGCTGAGCTTCCAGTTGCAGTACACTGATGTAACACACAAGGGAAATCACCATGATGGAAAGACTATCCATCAGCCGCCGGCTTCATTACATTGAGCGTAAATCCCCCTACACGTCCTCCTTCACTCCTGCTCGCTGCTCTCTCCCCATGCCTCTATCCACACAGACTGCAGGCGTGATGTCAGTCTACCTCTTCATGAAGAGGTACACGGCGGAGGAGATGTACCGGCCGCACCCGGGCTTCTACCGACCCCGACTCAGCAACTGCTCCGACTACTCGGGCCAGTTCCTGCACCCGGACGCCTGGGTACGCGGTCGCAGCCCCTCGGACATCTCCAGCGAGGCCTCGCTGCAGATGAACTCCAACTACCCGGCCCTCCTCAAGTGTCCCGACTACGACCAGATGTCCTCCTCCCCCTGCTGAGGCCCGTGACCTGACCATGAGGGGGGGGTGGGCAAACACACCCCCGGCCAAAAGAATGAGTGACGGTGGGTCCCCAGCAGCCCGTTAGATTGGATCCCCAGAAGCTTTCCCTTGCCTTGTAACAGTCAGACTCAGCTACGTCAATGTGTCAGATAGCAAGGGGCCTTGTCAAGCACACACACCCTGCTTGTCTTAGCAAAAGTGATCTAGCAGTGGCTGCTTTTTTTCCCTATTTCACAGGGCTTCATGTCATTGATAAACAGGCAAAATATCTCATTGGATTAAGCAACTGTGTGAGATGATCAGAAAATACCGCCACACGCTTTGTCTGTGCTCCTTCAATAGAGACTTCAGCCATCTTGGGTCAATATCCGACTGAATTTACTGTGCTCCGTAAGGTGATGCAAAAAGTAATGCTTTCCTGTTATTTTATTTATTCAAACCATGAAAACAAGGTTTCTTAGATGTAAAGGTTATATGGAAACAAACAGTACAAAGATTTACGCGAACGTTAATAGTTTCATCTGGAATCACCGTCTTATGGTCCGCCGACAGACATTCTCCACAACCAATCCGCTGAGTCTAAACCCATCCAATCAGGGCACAGTAAGAGGCCAAGGTTATGATGCACTCACATTAGACACACTCACCTCTCACTCCAATTTCCATTTTTTGCCTTTAACAGCAGAAATAATCATAATTCTCGAGTGACAAGGACCAGCAGAACAGTTCATACCTATGTGAAATGTTGTGTTGCTCGAAAAGACTCTGTTCTTACAAGACACACAAAGGGTGGACATTACTTGTCAAAGACAAATAATTTAAATTATACTAAGCTGTACTTGAATGTGTAAACTGCAGCACAGCCTGTAGACCTGAGACTTCAGTGTTACAGTGAATTTGCAGTAGAGTTCCAGTTTATCCTCCCTGCCAATTTTTCAGATTAGTAATTGTCATTTTAATTCTGTCTGACTTTATTCAAACTGTGCACTTTAAATTTTAAAATCTTAATCCATATATATGAATTTGAATTTTTAATGTGAAAAACCATGTTTGCTTTTATCACAAAATTATTTACTGAAAACTATACCTAAAATGTAGTTTAAAAAATAATTTTAAATTGTTAGAGAAAGCCATACATTTTTAAAAATTCAAACTGTATATACTGAAAATCATTAATATAGCATAACGTTATGTAAATACGTAAGTAATATTTAAAACTATATAACAATCAAGATAAAAATATTTTAAATAAACAATTTGCCAAATGTTAGACAAGTGTCATATATTCAATACTTCATCGATTATTGTCAAAAGGTCTTTTAAAGGAATATTAGTACAATGATAAGTTCCGCAGCTTTACATTTTTACAGTACTGACATGTTCACAGAAAAAAAAGAAATGTACAGGAAAAAAAATGAAACGTAAAGGATAAGAATGTGAAATACTTTTACACAGTTTCTTTGGCAGTGGGCTTATACGTGTTGGACAGATCTCGCTGTTACATAAATGTATGTTTCGATGAAATAAGGTTTCCACGTGTACACTGCTGTAACAGGTGTAGTTATAAGCTGTCGGTGTGACGCAAAGCCTTTACTTTAGCAGCCTGTCTGCTGTTGTCTGAGTTGTACCGCCTCGCTTGCCAGTGGCTCATCTGCCCGCATCTGGCACCTCTTCGTCTCCTGCCACTCAAGGCTGGTATTCAGGGGACAGCAATTAGGGGACACTGCCGTGGCTCCGTATTCCACATGGCTCCGTTTCTGCATTAAGTATACATTTCCTTAACCGTATCAAGACTTGTCTTGTCCTGTTGTTTAATTTCTTTTTTTTAACAATGTACATATTCAGTTACAATACATGTATATACGTTACAAGAACGTTTTATATAGGCTTATAACCGTTCTAAATGTCCATTTTGTACGCATTGTACGCATACTGAAAGTTACGACAGTATATAATCTTAAAGTGCCAAGACTGTCTTTGTGCACCTTCTGCAATGCATAATCCTGATGTGAGCTTTTGCATATGTTGTAATTACACATTTTACAACTTATACATTAATTTTGGAAGTACTTTTTCGAAAGTTATTATAATTTTATAAGCGATCGTTCCAGTAATTGTGTTGTACTGTATGCACAGAATCATTCTGTTCAGAAATAAAGCAGCACTGCCGTATTCACTGTATTACATCCTGAGTTATTATATTATAGACCATAATCCGGCTGTCTGTAAAGCAGAAGGCTTTATATGCACCCCTCAACACACAGTTTTACTCCTTCTCTGCTAGCGAAACAAAACTTTTGAAAGAATTGCTCCACATCCCAAGGGAAAAAATCGTAAATAATCCAATTTGCCTTCCGCTATTTCGACACAACCCATGGCAATCCATGATTTTCATACCCAGTGCCATATTTTATGGTAGGCTACAATCTATTATTAATCCAATTAATAATCGGGGATGCTGCATGTCGGTGACTCATTGGGTGTGGGGGTCGCATGATCTCCCCGTGTCGTGATAATTTCCTCCAGGTTATCCAGCTTCCTGGCGTCTCCTACAGCATGCAGCCCCAACTTGTTCCCCGTGTTGCCTTGAGATAGCCACAACCCCCCCCGCCCCCCCTCGAGTTTGGACAAGAATATATTAGGTGGTTGTGAGATTAAAAATTAAAAACCTAGTCAGTTTAATCATTCCAATGATTCCAAACCAAACCAAAAAAAAAAAAACTCGGTATGTGCATAGTGATGATAATTATGATAAGAAAATGGTCAATATGTTTATATGTTACGTTAGGAACGTATTGGGTTTTCAACTGAATATAGTAATATGGCATCCCACCCAGGGTGTATCCAGGCCTGTGCCCTATGCAAACCAGGATAAGCGATTGGATGGATGTATGAATGGCTAATGTCACACTTTTCGGTTATGGTGCCAAACGAAACCGTTAGTTTAATGTGCATTGTGGCTCCCCCTACTGGATATGGAAATTAAATGAAGTATTTTAACAGTTTGTACCCTAATTCTGAATTAAAAGCCTTGAATAAAATTTTAAATTAGATATTTAAGAATTTAAATTAAATTAGTAAGTTGAAAATTCCAATAAAAGGCATAAATAATGTATCTTTATGCTTCTGGAACCGCCACAATTTGGTTTTTAATAATATTTTTAATTACATATCCTGTTCTCGTTAACATTAAACAGCAGCAGTATGGATGGAGTTTTCAAGCACATTATTTTGCTAACAGACATTTTACCCATAATGACCTAAAGTACCAGTCAAAGGTCTAGACACACCTACTGAAAAATCATTCATTTTTCAACAGCAGTGGGCTAAGCCACTGTATCTGTGACCGGATGGTCGGCGGATCGAGCCTGACTTCGGCAGAATAATCACCTGTCCGTGGGCCTTGATCACAGCCCTTAACCCCGAGCTCCCTGGCTGCCGAAGGTGGCGACCCTTGGCTGTGACCCCAAAGCTTATCCTTGTCCGAGTGGCTCTCCTGGAGAGCAGGATGAGGGAGGCAAAAAAGAGAATTTCCCCACAGGGATCAGTGAGGCATCATTCTTCTTCCAAGCACACCTCGAGGTTATGCAAGTACTCTTACTGTATCTTGTGAACATGGAATGAGATGAGTGCTGTGACAGGTGACCTGGCCCCCAAAATCCCCCTGACCTAAACCCCACAGAGCTGGTTTGAGATGAGCTGGATAGAAGAGTAAGAGCACGGTGTCCAACCTGAGCCCAGAACTTGTGGAAACCCCTTCAGGACTGTTGGAGAAGCGTTCCAGGAGGCTACATCTGCAAGCTGGTTGAAAGAATGCCAAGAGTCTGCAATGCTGTCTTCAAAGCAAAATGACCTTCTTGGAGAGTCTAAAATTTCAGAAAAATGTGAGATGTTGAACACTTCTCTTGGTAGATGCAATGTTTGATATACATGTATAACCTTTCGCTGCCTTTTGCTGTAAGGTGAATAGCATAGCTAAAATAGAGACAAATGCATTAAGGGCAGGTGTGTCCAAACTATTGACTGGTCCTGTATATATGATATATTTTATATTAGTCTCACTGCAGAATAAATTCACCCTAAATACCTGGTTCAACACAACATTTCAGATTTCCATATGGTCAGTTTAGTAGATACTACACCAGCTGCAGCTAACATTTCTGTTGCACAAAAGGAAGATCCACACAAGTAACATGAACCCTGTATTTAAACTCTAAAAATATACTTCAGTATACAAGTATGATATACGAGTATGATATACAAGTATGCCGTCTGTACACTTTACTATGTCCTCTGTATGGTGACAAATTTTTTTATGATTACAGATGCCACAGAGCGAGCACCTGTGACATTAAAAGACATTTTCATTTTTTTATAACAGCTAATTATAAGTACCCTCCCTTACTTTGTATAAAACAAATCCAAATCTTAGAGGTTCATATGAAGCTTTTATACTGAGACATACTCGTGGTCAAACTGTGACCTAAAGAATGCATTATTATTACAATGGAAGCACCTTTTGCAAAAGGGGTGCAAAAACAGTCAATGCCTTCAGTCTAGTGTGTGACAATAAGCAAAGACTGCGACAACAAGGCGGATTAGGTATGACTACGACTTCCGGCGTGCAAACCCACGCCAAAGGGCCTCCGCGAACGTATCTTGCATATGTTTATGCAAAATGATGCATTTTATTTAATACCACAAGGTGGCATTACATCCTTATTTTTTTGGTGAACTTTTTCACAGTTACCTCAACAAATCCTTTTTCTCTTGGACTATAAATTGAAAAACTACGTGACCAACGTGTTCGCGGTAAGTTATACACCACTCCTTAAACATCTGCTGAAATGTACAATATTTTTCCTTCAAATAAGTACCTACAGTTTGGTCACAATATAACATTTAAAAATTTTAAATTCAACCTAAGGGCACATTTCTTTGTAGGTAGTTTCGCGAAATTAAAATATCGTGCAAGAAACGCGAAAACGCGAAGAACTGGTGTATTGCCAATGCGTTTATATTGGGCACAGTGAATATAAATCAATATACAACGATCAAGATAGACGAATTCAGAATAAATTAGACTTAAAATAGCTGCCCGCTGATTTCACGACGGTACGTCACTTGGTGTGTCAATAGATGCATTTCCATTTTAACACGTGTACGCTAAACACTTTCCACTGCACAATCCAAAAGGTTTCTCAAGCTCATCTCACTGTTTATGGAGAGTCAGGATTCGCAACGACGAGCGACACGGTGTAAGCTGGACTTCGTCCAAAGTACCAATTTTAGCCTTCGCTCTTTATTCCATAAATGTCAGCGCAGCCTTCTGCATAATGAATGTAACACAACGGTGGCAGGCAGTCACGTTTCCTGAAAATAATATTTAAATTTCTGCAACTCTATTAACATGCTAAATTCTGCAGCTGAATCATTTAATTGCTAATTGCACTAATGAGTATCTGAAGCACTCCGTTGAGCCCCGAGGCGTACCAGGGTTTCTACTGAAGCAACCGAAACGCTGTATTAGTGCTATGGCAAAAAAGTAATAACATTATTTTAACAGATCGGGCACAACTGAATAAGTTCGAACTTAGTCTGAAAATGTAATTTAATCATACACAAATTGGGAATGTCGTCCCAGTTAATTGCGTATCGTTTACTTTGCTGCACAAAACTACCCGACAGTATAGTGCGGAATATCTTGGATGCAGTGACACCTAGTGTCAGGAATAGAATAGCGATAAGAATTCGCTCGAGAGCATGGTGTCAAAGTAAATTCGACTTTTCAGCTGTGTAAGCATCTGGAGCGTAGCTAGACATTCCCCTGTGCAGTGCTGGCAAAGCCGATTTAGATAATAAAGGCACCGAAACGTATTAATCAAAGCTTAAGCCAATGGGCATGGGTAAAATCTGATTTCTCTAATCATAAGCCTATCTCATGCCAAGAACACAATATATGAGAATCCAAATATAAAATAAATCCTGTTCCCATCTATATTTCTCACAGTAAAATGGAATATGTATATGATAAACCTTTTGCAAAAATTTCAATGTAATCTTTTAGCAGACTTCATACTGGCAACTACCAAGCAAGAGCCAGCATCAACACAATTAATCTCAATAGGTTAAATTAATAGGTCATTGCAAGATGACAGAATGTGTATATGTGACAGCATACATTGTGCACATCAGTGGAATTATTCTGGGAGGGTGAAACATTATAATTCCGCAAGAAATATCACTATTTTGTTGAAGCTCATGGAAAACAGTGTTGCTGCCGACCCATAAACATTAAATTCGGATGAGATTATAAGGGAAGCGATGGTCATGAAATGTAGTATTATTTTATTTATTTATTTGCGGGATTGGCATCCCATTACCATCGGGAAAGAATTGCTTCATCATAGGATGAATGTTATACCTCTGAATGGCTTTGCTTTTATGGGAACTTACATTGCCCTCCGAAGGATTGAGAGAACCTCCATCTCCACAGGAACATCCATCTGCACAGGAACATACATCTTGCTCCATAGCAGAGTTGCCAGGAGCCTTGAGTCTTTAGGCTACAGCCTCGCATTTGTATTGATTGTTGCGGATGGAGTAACGGTTATGGTTTATCTGCACGTGTGACTGTCCCAACCGTTCATTACGCTGCTGTCTGCGTACTTCACTCCATCTAAAGCTGTGTCGTTAGGTGAGATGAGGGGTTTGTGCTCTGCAATCAAAAATCGTCAAGCACCCCCCTCTAAAGCCCCAAACAAACTTAAATCTGCATTGTTAATTCTCTAAATGACAGTCGCTGGTATATTTTACATTGACTGGCGATGTGTTGCCATTGTGGTTAAAGAGCATTGCATACAGATGTACCTAGTTGATAATATCACTTCCTAAATGTTTTACGGCAAGATCATTTTAGCCAGTATTATCTGATTTAGGTCTCAACTTCACAGTCCACTGGGGAATTTAAATCTGACCGTTGATATGAGAATAATGGCTTCTGGAAGCCATGGTTCTTGGTTCTGCCATGAACCTGAACCAGAACTTCAACATGAACTTGAAGTTTCAGCCTGTCAGCTGGAATGTCTGTGAGGCCACTGGTGTGATGCCTCTCTAACTGTCAAAGGGACTTTCAGTGGATAAAGGGACTCCTTTTAACTGTGAATCGCTCGTCTTTCCGTGTCCATTCATATCATATAGTTCATGCCATTTGTAGATAACGTTATCTAAAAATTAATATATTCCTGCACACCACTGTCATTGAAATATCACTAAAATTAAGAAGAATTTAAATTCTCGCAAACCACGTGGTGCCATTGAACAATGTCAGTTTAGGTTTTTTGATATTTTTGATATGCTGTCATACTGTTTTTTTATCAGCAAGTTTTGTGCTTTTGGGTAGAAACGTCGTCTTTTCTAACCTGTCCACATTAAAACAGATGTCAGTATGAATGAATTAATGAGAAATTCATTGTTTTCAATATTGCATGTTGTGAATATTACCTTGTGGTAATTTGGAACAGGAGTGAAAAACTGGATAATGAATAACTGTGGCTCCCGTGAGTACCTGACTGAGAGTATTTATTTTACACGGATAGCTGGCTGGCTGTGGAAATTGAACTGTTAACACTAAAAGTACCTCTTCTTGTTGGGGAGTATTTTGGTAACAATTTAGGGCTGAGAACATTCAGAAGGGCAACATGTGGAACTACCGATACAGACTGCTGATACAGACTGCCCTACAGACTGCCCTTCTGTGCAGGTAAGGGGTCTGTAGGGTCCCCCTGGTTATAGGGTTAGTCATCTTTAACACACAACATTAAATATGCTCACTGGTAATTTCCTACAGGTTAACTGGCTCATTAAATCAGCAGCATCACTCATAAATGATTAGTCAGTATGTCAGTTGTCCGCATCGGTGTTTATTGTTTTTGGCTGTTCATTGTTTCACGGTGTCATCAGCTGTGTACATGACTTCTTACGCAATGTGTGCATTAGTTAATACAAGTTAAAGTTAATATAATGTCATGAGAGTAATTTATTCCAATGAAGTTATTGCTGCTGGTGATATTGACCTTAACGTGGTTGATGCGCTCTTCATGTATGCGTTAGATTCCTTTTCAGTTAGCTTGGGAAAATATCTTGATGTACAGATTTTTTTTCTTTTAAATGAAAGGCAATTTCCCCTTATTTCAGGTTACCGTGCTCAATTATGCAGCAGGAGAAATCACACTTTGAACTTTTTTTTTTTCTTAATTATATTTTATGTAACCAGCCTTTTTTTTTCCCATCGACTTCTGCTTTAAGCGGGTGTTATTAGTATTAGTATTTTTAGTTTACCTACATATGTAAAAATTCCCTTCAGAGCACAGAATATTTCAGCTCATCCTCCTACCTGAATGCCAGTTTGACTGTTTGTGTGGGGGCAATAATCTGGACTAAACAGGACAAAAATGAGTTCATGCATATTTTTAGATTGACTGTTTTACCAGACCCAGAAACACATGTGATTTCACCTTGGGCTGTGTATTGTTTAAGCATCTAGAGCCCCTTGGAGACCGCTGGAGAAACCCAGGTTTTCAGAACTTCCGAGCCCTGGCTGTTAATCCTTCACATTTTTGTTCTGAATATGGTCGATGGAGCATTTATGTTTGAGAGACCCTCGAGCTGGGTGCCATATGCTCACAGTCTTGCAGTTTTACTTCTGTTGAGAAAGACATTAAAAAGACACATCAGTGCTATTTAAGCTTTGGGCTGCATGGAAAGCACAAGTTACTGCTCTGAATTAACTTTAAATTTTAGAGGCATTGTGCCACAAAAAGGGGGCCCTGAATTGTTTTTGGCAGCAGTCGTCACCCCCCCTTAGCATGTACACGTGTGCTAATGGCGACTGATCCCCTGCTGAAGTGATGGAAGTCTACCTGGTGTTTACTTATTCATCATTGCCAGACGTTTCAGATGAGCCTGCAGGTCCCACAACAGACTGCAGCGGGAAGAGAAGAGAAGCCTCACTGATGCATTATTCAGCCCTTTCGATCCGGAGAAGAGCCAGTCACTGAAGACTCACACCACCGCCTGTTATGATGGGAAGGACCGGGGGTCTGAATTATGCTGCCGATGCCCTGATAAACCTGAACTCTTCAGGTGGCTTATCACCTTTGAAGATGCTCTCTCAGGGGCTGAACTCCTCAGCATTTATACTATCGCAGACAGTTTCAGTAGAGAGTCCTTCAAACATCAGATGTTTGAACCAAGATAATGAACATTCTTGCAGCGAACATGTTTTGCAGTATGAAAAGTTCTGTTTTTATGTTATCATCTGCCTTTCAAGCAGTGGAAATACATGAATATTTGGCTGCCAGTGGGTCAGGCCAGTAGGAGATCCTTCCTGTCAGCGGGAATAATAACTCTCCCAGCTGCACTGCATACAGCAGTGATGGGTAATCTTATCCGCAAAGGTCCGGTGTGTTTGCAGGTTTTGGGGTAAACTTTAGGTCGGCTGTTCAAACCCAAGTGTGAGGACTCTTCAGCCGATCAGTCCTCTAATTAGGGAGTTGCAGCAAAAACCCACATACCCACCAGCCCTTACTGAATAAGATTGCCCACCTCTAACATACAGTTTCCATGGGTCTGAAGCTGCACTTCAAACCGTGCTTTGCATCTGGAAAGGCAAACCTCTGCTGAAAACGACCAAAATGGAAACAACCAAAATGGAAGACGAGATTATCAAAGTTTGAGGAGACTGCTGAGATTACATACTGCTGACACTGTTTCTTGATATTTTTCCCTGTTTACCTTGGTGATCAAGGGCTTCACTTAAAAGCTCAATACATAATTATAAAACCAGGTACTATAGCTATATAAAGATATGACACTGTCCAACCATCATCAGAGGCTTATAAAGGAATAAGCATCTGAACATGGACAGGTTTCCCGTTAATCGGTCTCTTGACAATATCTTACACAACCCAATTAACTCTGCTTAATGCTCTTCAATCTAACCCCCTCTAAACTGTGAAAGGGGAAGCATTTGTGGCATAGTAGCCCTTCTGTTGGTTTGTACCACATGGGATAGCCTTCGGTCACATCCCTCCTCGAAGAGTCGTGGTCACCCAACACCCTGTCAGCGGTTTACGGTTTTTCACTCCTCGGGAACTTACATCTCTAAGCGTGCAGCACAGCTGACCATGAACACCCCTGGTTGTTTTGGGGATGCTCTGACCCATATGTCTGGCCATAAAGATCTTGCCCTTTTCGAAGTGATTTCACCTGCATTTAATATGTCGACCCAGTACAGAATGTTAGTTACCGTCTAACATATCCTAGACTTTGACTTGCTCCGTTCTTACTAGATAGTCAACCTTATTCATTTCACGTGGAGTGTTTTGGCTCATCTCTGTATGTATATATTTTAAAATATGTATTTAGATATTCAGAGTGCTCTGGAGCTACATTGTAAGGAGGGGCACAAAAATGCATTGGGGGGACAAACTCTAAAAGGAGATAAAAACGTGGTAGTATATGCACAATTCTAATAGTAGTAAAAACATATATTTACAACCTTTCATCAAGTGCTACAAATATGAAGAATATCTCTTGTTTTTGATTTATTCTTTCTTATCAGTTATGCCATCATGAGCTATATGTGTGAGTTATGTGTTAATATTTCTGTTGTGGGCTTTACCTTTTTTTTTTGTAAGATTTTGCCCCTTCAGATCATGATAAAGTAGCATTAGCATAAAAGACAAGTAGTGTTTTGTGTCTGTGAGGTGACCTTTGATGATAATGCCGCTCCGATTGCTTTGCAAGAAGCAACACAGATGTCATTCCCTGTGGGTCAGCCGGCCTGAAAGTAACAAAGGAGATGAGTATTTTATATTCAGTCACTGCACTGCTCTTCATGTGATTATGATATTCCAGCATTTATACCCATTCATTTATACCCATTCATTTATACCCATTCATTTACGCCCATGTTTCCCATGACCTTGTAACATATACAGATCCAGGATGCTCTCGTCGTGTGGATCATTCTGGAAACACTCCCACTGAGAGCTGGTGAGTTCCTATAGCTAATAATCACGGTGAGATCTCCTGGGCTGTACTCTGGCTGGCTTAGACAGATGAGCATCCACTTATCGCAAAGTGGGAGGGAAGGTTTAAGTGATGGAATTTTTTCTGTCCGATATGCAATTGTAATAATCACCATTCACGGCGTCGTGCTCAGACAGCTTCAGGACGACGAACACAGTTAAACGGAGCATGTGTGTTATTGAAATGTTGACGTATCTGTATAGAAAGTTCCAGAAATCAGCTGGTGCGCATGCAAGCGATGCAGAGTTGCACAGCAGCTCACTCGGGTAGTTTATCTAAGAGTTTAAACTGGTTCAGCCCATTCCATAACTTCCCTCTGATGGCTGTAAAATGGGGATGAAAGCCCTAGAGGAGTTTCTCTGCTCCTGCTGTGTCCAGATTTCGCCCCAAAAACTTTGATGACAGCCCCACTACATGCACCTCGGGTATCAAAGCGAAGGCGAGGGCATTGACCTTGAACCCATTGCCATCGCACAGGCAATTTGCACTGAGATGAGCTGCCGCCAACTGGATTCATCATCTGCATCTCATTACCTTTTTGTTGCAAAAAGTACATTTAAAAAAGGAAAACTGAAGTGTGAAAAATGAGATGAACACATAGTCTAACGCTCAGCATTAATCTGCAGAGACTGGCGATGTCCCACACAGCTTCGTCAACTAAAATGCTTCTGTACAATCAGCGCGACTCACAGGGAAAAACAATGGAAGTGAACACCAGTGGAAAAAGCTCTGACGTGAGATATGGTGTTTATTTATTGCACTAATTACCCATTGTCCCGGTAGGCTGTCCTATCCAGACCCATGCACACGCTGTCCTATCCAGACCCATGCACACGCTGTCCTATCCAGACCCATGCACACGCTGTCCTGTCCAGACCCATGCATACGCTGTCCTATCCAGACCCATGCACACGCTCTGCAGTTTTACTCATCAGATGTTTATATTCTCACATTCTCACCTCAGGTTAAACATCCCGATGAAGATTATAGGAATTCCATCTAAATCTGGTGGGGGACGTGACTCTGCAACCTACTGGTGAGGAATCCAGCTCGGAGGCCTCTTGCGGGGGCCGCTGAATGCTCTGACAGTCTGATCCTATTGGCAGGTTTTCTGCAGCCGTTTAGGTGAATTGTGGATGTTGTGCCGAACTCTGCTTTGGTTGAAGTGCATGCAGGAGGTCATTAACCCTGGAAAGAAGGTGGTACCTTTAATGGTCGTCTTATTGATTTATAAATAATAAACGCAGTACAGCCAGAGCTTAACTGCTCTGAGAGCAGAGCACTGGTTTCAGGCTGAAGAGCTTGGAATTTAGATCTGAAACGCATGCTGGAAGATGGCTGGCTCTTCTGACCCAAGCTTCCCCTTTAATGGCAGGAACGGTCCGGGTATCACGATGGAGCTGCCTGCAGAGCCTTTCTGTGACTGTCGTACAAGTGACAGTGCAAGGCGGGTCAGTGAGTGCAAAGCCAACACAAGTCCATTCATCCATCATCCATCTTATTTAGCACAGTCTTAGATAACTGGAACCAGGCAGAGTAGGACCCCAAATGGGTTGTAAGCTCATTGCAGGGGTGCACACTCATATACACACAATCACACACATTATGGACCATTTGCACATCTTCCTCTTTTAAGGGCTGCCAGAGGAAGCCGGAATACCTAGCGTCAAGCTGCACGAACACGGATGCAACATCTACACTCAAAGCGGGATCGAAATTCAGGCCACCACCCACGGAGGTGTGAGGGTGAATCTTTAAATAATTTTGTGTTTTTCTTATAAGCTCCCTTGTGGTTTTTCATAAGCAGGAGAAGGCTGCATCGTTAATGATGTGATGGCTGTAATATTTGACTTAAACATGACAAGCAGTATGTTTTCCTCAGCGAGGCGTGCGCACTCACGCAAGGTGCAATTATCAAAAAAACAGTTTGTTAAAGGATGCAGCAGCTTGGCGCTGTAAAATATTTAAAAAGAGCATCTTCTTTTTAATCATTGCGGCACCTCCACCGGTTCCAAGCCCTGATTAAACCTGAGGGATGGGCAGCAGAAGCCTTTGAAAAGCTGGTCGCAGCCACACCTTAAAAGCAGCTCCTCTCCGCCTCTGCATGCCGCTGCATCCGTGACTTTTGCCCAGAAAGTGAGCGAGTTTTCCTCAAAATGGATTCTGCTTCCTACTTTGGGTGGCATGACTGAAGTGGATAGCTTCCTGACCTCACACTCCCAGGGTCTGATTAAAGTTCCTTGGTTCTATGTGTGTAGAGTTGGCATGTTCTCCAAAGGTTCATTTAGGCTTCCTCTGGGTGCCTTGGTCTGGATATTCCTGAAGTCCTGAAACATGGGTTAGGGGAATTAGCAGG
This sequence comes from Paramormyrops kingsleyae, assembly GCF_048594095.1. NCBI lineage: Eukaryota > Metazoa > Chordata > Actinopteri > Osteoglossiformes > Mormyridae > Paramormyrops > Paramormyrops kingsleyae. The sequence goes on from NC_132801.1 coordinate 12,381,939, forward strand.
GCGTAGTAAAGGGGGGGAATTTAGGATGATTCCAAGCGCACCTGAGTGACTGGGGCCCTAAAAAATCAGGAAAATAATTGGATTGGTCTGGGTTGGCAGCCCAGTATAATATGCTTTCATTGGGCCCCAAATCCCTAGCAGCGCCCCTGGAAATTGGCATCTGTAAACCTGTGTTATTATCCTTAATGAAAACTAGAACTTTTTAATAAAAACATTTTAATAAACTGAAATAAAATTACATCAACAACTAAACTAAATTATCAATATTGTTTCCAAAACTAACTGAAATAAAAACAAATGTAAAATTCTTTCCCTTAAAGCTAATTGGATTTCAAATGAAAATTGAGAATAATATAAAAACTAAATTCAAAATTTGAAAGTATTATAGGGCTGCTCTGAACTGTCCATAGTGTGCGATTCTCTGTCCTGTTCTGAACCGGCATCCCATCCAGAGTGTTCCCTGGCTGACACTGACCTAGTGCTAGATAAGTGATATAGAAAATCAATGGATGCATACATTCAGTAATGTTTTGCAGGTAAAATGGTGGATATGATATGAACCCTCAGCTGTCAAGAACAAAGCACTGGTTGTTATTAGTGATGGGTGATACCTCTGATTTTCATTTTTCAATTTGATCCAGTACCAAGTTGGTATCGGCGAAACTGATCTGGATACAGATATTTGATGCCTGCCCAACCCTGCAAGACAGTAAAAATGGGGGGTGGGGAGGATTGGAGGGGTGTGCCCCTGAAATTCCACCCCTTCCCCCCTTATGGGCCAAGTAGTAGTTATTGTCCTGCTCCCTATAACAATATAAACATTTAAATGACTAGGTTAAAAATCTGTATTTTAATGTTAGAATTGATTCTCAAAATGAAAGTCAATATTGAAAGAATAGATATTTTAGTATCAGTCAGCACAGCGTTACAGTAGTTATTATTGATTACATAAGACCCCAATGTTATGCATATTTAAAAGTGATCAATTATTATCGTTAGGAGGAGATGACAAGCGCAACTTGTGTTTGATATACTTAAACACTCATTTGTGGAAAATGCTACAAAGTAACGACAGGCATCTTGTTAACCACTCGTGATTTATTTATTTAGCTACAGATGCTTTCCTCCAAACAGACTTAATTAATTTACCATATTATCTAGCTTGGGCCGCTGGATGTCTGCCGGTCCGGTTCAGGTTTGGTGCTTAAGGGTAATAATACCACTCATGCTGTCGGAATCTGCGACCTTCCGGCTCCACCTTCGTTTGAGCCGGCACTTTAACACCTGTTTCCCATGTTTCAGCAGTCCTGTTGCACGCCGCCACCTGCCCAGGCTGCTAACCAAGCCCTGGTTGTTGATTAGCCAATCATAGCTGCACTGCACGTCCTTCAGGGCTCCGATGTGAGCTCAGGTCCCGGCAGAGGGCTCCTCTCTACTGGGAGCAGCGTGGTTTCAGGACCATGTGAAGCTGTCACCGGCCCGGATCAGCCCACTCCTCTTTTTTGTCCACATAACCTCCCCCCCCCCCCCTGCCAAGTATGTACCCATGTGAGTCAACAAAGCCCATTCCAATCACAGTCCAGCCTGACGCTTCTATTTCCACACCATTGCTGAGGCACACATGTGACAGCTGACTGACAGGAAGCAATTCTGCCAGAGGAGAACCTAGGGTTGGTATGCAGATCAACTGAGATGCAAGCCTATCTATAGATTCTTGGCTTAAATGTTACCTTATTTATATATTACATTCCTTTGAGAGGAAAGGCAGAGAAAGCAGGGTTTCACGGTTCCTGGAGCAACTGGGACTTAGGGCCCAGTCAGTTCATAGGTGGGATTATTCACCTCTCTGGGGATTTGAACCTGCAACCTTTTTATCACAGGCATAGTATTATAACCCACTGAGCAACACCCCACCTCCTTGTTAGTTATGGAAATATTTATCAGAATTAGTAATTACACACAAACCTCATTCTTATTGGGTGCATGAACTGCTGTGTTCTGAAATAAACTGGTGTGTCTCCTAGTTTCCCAGTCAGGAGTGTTAGAGCTTATTCCCTAACCCAGTGCAACAAGGTTTGTTTGGTTTTCCCTTATCAAGTGACACTAAGTCCTGTTTAGATTTTCTCAGCCAAAGCCCCAGTAACAATTTGGGTCCAGCGTGAGTGATCTACGCTCCTCAGCTGAAACCCATCTGAACCAAACACGCATGTTCAGATTCAGCATCCAGCTATCAGCTCTTAAACGGACTGTGCTGAACACTGTCTGACTCTGGCTGAACATCAGAAGTTCTTGGCTTTCCATGGTTTCAGGGGGTGTCACAGGCGAGTCATGCCATGTTTATGCCATCCTCAGAGCCAGACTAGACCATGATGTTGGGTCAGTGTCATGTTTGGTGTGTCTTTTATCTCAACCCTCCAGAATGCTTAAAGCACCGTCTAGACAGGCTTATCTCCTCTAGCATCAGGGTACGTCCGTATTTTTCACCGTTCCCTCTTTCCACACCAGCAGGCAATGGCTTGTTTACTCCAGCTTGGTTAAATTATTAATAAACATTTTCTTCCTTGAATATGTCTTCTAATTTTCCTCTAAGCACATTTTTCTGTCACTTGATACGCCATAAAGCATCTTCACATGTCTAGGTTGAAAGTCCTAGTGTGACTACCTGAACATTACAGAATACATCACACCAAAAGATGCACCAGTAAACAGGCAAGGCTGCCGAAACCAGGTAACACACACGGCTGGTGATATCCAGGAAGTGACACTGGGGGAGACACCTTTTGGGGTGTCAAAATAAAAGTCAAAGGGTATTTGGTTTCATTATGTCAGCAGCAGCCCCTCAGTAAGGTCCCTGCATCTTGATGCCTGGGATACGCTTTGCGGCACTGAATAAGACTCTTATGCAGCTGTGGCGGTGAGGGGCTGTCAGTGCCATATGATCTGTGGCCAGGAGTCCCTGCTGAATAAAATGGCTTCAGTGGACCTGTAAGGGGCTCACACAAAAATTGTGCCTCAACATGGCTAATTAAAGGGCAACAGCGGTGGCAGATACATGTCTGGCTACATTTTTAAAACCTGTTTTAGACTGAGGCGGAAGGAGCTGAGCTCCTGGGAGTTTTACATTCACAAAAATGTCTTGAGGGCAGAGCAAAAAATGATTGCTTCAGAAAGATAACCAGTCAGATTGTAGAGACGGTGGGTCCAAGCAGCTAGAGGAGATGGGACCAGCCAATCAGATGTCTTGGTCCCGCCTCCTCTAGTTGCTTAGAGCTACCTCTTCTACAATCTGATTGGTAACTTCTCTGAACCAATCATTTTTCATTCTGCCCTCAGAACATTTTTGAGTAAAACTCCCACAAGCAGGGGGCTGAGTGAGTATATCCCTCTTGTTCATTAAGCCCCAGGACAAGTGTGAGCTGCTTCCAGCAGCTCCGAAGAGAAAAAACATTCCTAGACTGCCTATCATGAATGGACAGATTTAAGTGCTAGCTGGATTCTGTAGATTCTACTGCCTTGTCTGGGAATATGTGGGGGAGGATGAAGACTGTAATGGACTAAAAACCGGAGTACTAGGTGTCAGACAGAAAGTGTTCAGGCTGAGAACAAAACATGTGAAACAAGAGCTCAACTTGACCTTCGTCTAACCTTCTGTATGCAGAGCCTTTGGAAAGGGAACCCTACTCTGATATGTGGTGGTGTAGTGATCCCTCGCTAGAAGAACATGTGTAGAAAACTGCAATATCTGTTATATACTGTAAAATAGACATGAAAAAATCTCACTGTAAGCTCTTTGCATCACTGAATTGCTTCATTTAATCACTATAATCAGAAATTGTGCAAGGGAAATGTTTAACCAGAGAAAGCCACAGCGAGCCTGAGGGATTCTTTCTGCATGAGAATATTTCCAGCATCCCCGAGCAGAGCGCTGCTGCTTTTATCCTGAAGAAATGGCCCTCCTGCCAGTTTTCTCAGAGAGAGAAGGCCTATCAGGATTCTGCTCCGAAGGCCTGGCTTCATAGAAACACCATTACGGTGGATGAGTTCACGAAAACGTGCAAATGAGCGAACTAGGTCGGGTCTCGTGTAAAACACGGGCTGCCGATCAGGATGCGGCTGAGCACAGCATGCAGCATCTCGCCAGCTGGAAAGAGGGGCTCTGTGGGGATCCCCGTTCATACCTCAGACCCAGAACTGACTGGCTCTGTGGGGATCCCCGTTCATACCTCAGACCCAGAACTGACTGGCTCTGTGGGGATCCCCGGTCATACCTCAGACCCAGAACTGACTGGCTCTGTGGGGATCCCCGTTCATACCTCAGACCCAGAACTGACTGGCTCTGTGGGGATCCCCGTTCATACCTCAGACCCAGAACTGACTGGCTCTGTGGGGATCCCCGTTCATACCTCAGACCCAGAACTGACTGGCTCTGTGGAGATCCCCGTTCATACCTCATACCCAGAACTGACTGGTTCTGTGGAGATCCCCGTTCATACCTCAGACCCAGAACTGACTGGCTCTGTGGGGATCCCCGTTCATACCTCATACCCAGAACTGACTGGCTCTGTGGGGATCCCCGTTCATACCTCAGACCCAGAACTGACTGGCTCTGTGGGGATCCCCGTGCATGCCTCAGACCCAGAACTGACTGGCTCTGTGGGGATCCCCGTTCATACCTCAGACCCAGAACTGACTGGCTCTGTGGGGATCCCCGTTCATACCTCAGACCCAGAACTGACTGGCTCTGTGGGGATCCCCGTTCATTCCTCGGACCCAGAACTGACTGGCTCTGTGGGGATCCCCGTTCATACCTCAGACCCAGAACTGACTGGCTCTGTGGGGATCCCCGTTCATTCCTCGGACCCAGAACTGACTGGCTCTGTGGGGATCCCCGTTCATACCTCGGACCCAGAACTGACTGGCTCTGTGGGGATCCCCGTTCATTCCTCGGACCCAGAACTGACTGGCTCTGTGGGGATCCCCGTTCATACCTCGGACCCAGAACTGACTTGCTCTGTGGGGATCCCCGTTCATACCTCAGACCCAGAACTGACTGGCTCTGTGGGGATCCCCGTTCATACCTCAGACCCAGAACTGACTGGCTCTGTGGGGATCCCCGTTCATACCTCAGACCCAGAACTGACTGGCTCTGTGGAGATCCCCGTTCATACCTCATACCCAGAACTGACTGGTTCTGTGGAGATCCCCGTTCATACCTCAGACCCAGAACTGACTGGCTCTGTGGGGATCCCCGTTCATACCTCATACCCAGAACTGACTGGCTCTGTGGGGATCCCCGTTCATACCTCAGACCCAGAACTGACTGGCTCTGTGGGGATCCCCGTGCATGCCTCAGACCCAGAACTGACTGGCTCTGTGGGGATCCCCGTTCATACCTCAGACCCAGAACTGACTGGCTCTGTGGGGATCCCCGTTCATACCTCAGACCCAGAACTGACTGGCTCTGTGGGGATCCCCGTTCATTCCTCGGACCCAGAACTGACTGGCTCTGTGGGGATCCCCGTTCATACCTCGGACCCAGAACTGACTGGCTCTGTGGGGATCCCCGTTCATTCCTCGGACCCAGAACTGACTGGCTCTGTGGGGATCCCCGTTCATACCTCGGACCCAGAACTGACTTGCTCTGTGGGGATCCCCGTTCATACCTCGGACCCAGAACTGACTGGCTCTGTGGGGAGCCCCGTTCATACCACGGACCCAGAACTGACTGGCTCTGTGGGGATCCCCGTTCATACCTCAGACCCAGAACTGACTGCCTTCACCCCTGGGGCACAGACAGGTGACATCCCATGGCTGTGGCGCTAGTCTTTAAGAGTCAAACCTCTTTGCTTTGTGCGTGATTCAGAATGTCCTCGTGTACAAAGACACAGATATACACCTAACCTGCATTTGCACATCTTACATGTTTCCATAAACATCTAATCCAGGGTGTCCGTTGTCTTGTCCTGTGCTTGTTTGGTAGGTTCCAGGCTGAAATGGATCCTATATTGGATATTGTAGAAGAGAAATGGATGAATGCAAATGTCACATATCCAGGTGCTACTGTAAGCCAGGGAACTTTGAACAGGAGTCGCATCTTCCAAGTTACATGCATTTACCTTCTATGTGATGGAATACCATGGGGCTTCCAAGTTCACGTCTACCAAAGATACCAGGAGATGGTGGGGGAGGCAGCACGGCCCTCACTGTGTCTGAGCGACACATCGCCCAGCGGCTTCCCTGTTCAGAACCTGTCCTGTGTTCCATATGGCCTTGGGCAGGACTTTGCAGCTGGTCAGCTGTGCTGACAGGTCTTGTACAGTCGAGCACACGAGCAGGTATGTGCAATGCCTGCTCAACATCACGCAGAGCCAATAGGACTCAATTACACCCCCTGCCCTGTTATCAGACCCCTGGAATCTTAGCCTGGCGTTACACCCTGAGAAATCCCAGCCGGGTGCCAGACACAAGGACCATAAAGCAGTCAGTAGTACATCACTGGCTAAACATTTCCCGTCAGAGGACACATTAATTGCCTTTTACATGTCAGTGCGGTTGTGTAGCCTTAAATCGAGGTGCAGATATAGGACAGATGAGACACGGCACTAGCTTCGTGTGATGAGCTGCACCCAAAAAAATAATGAAATGCGAAAGAGGAGCCGCCGCTGCGACTTCAGGTGCTGATGTTTTACTTTGTAATAAATTTACCTCTGTTAATGAGCCGGAATAGGGACCCGTGACGCGTTCTGTAATTTCCAGGAAGGCTCCCTACGTGCTGCATAAATGCTGCCCTTCTCTTCCATCTGGGGCTTGTTCTCAGTGTGAGTGCCCCCCCATGTCATTCAGTGTGAAATTCATTAGTGATACTTCATCTCTATTCACATGCTGCTGGTGGGGAGTGGCCGGCTGAATCAAAAACCCCCAGAATGTTGCATTATATCGCTACATTGGACAGTGAAATAAAGACCCGGTACATTGCTGTAGCCGGGGACACACAAAGACACGGCAGGGTCCCTGAAAAATTTTATTGAATCGGCCCCCCCCTCTCAAACCAAAGCTCCCATTGTCCATGCTCATACTCACGGCTCCCCCTAGTGTCTGGGCCCCTGAAAGTCTTCCCCTTTCCCCCCTTATGGGTGGTCCTTGGTTTATTGGGTGGTGCCCAGTGATGGATAAAATGGCACCAGACGTTGCAACATCGCATCGCATCCTGGTTTAAAAGGTCACTGTCTACTTCCCCTAAATATTCAGTGATGAGGAATGCTGAGGTACCCAATATCTGTGATAATTTCATTACCGTAATGTATCTAAAACAAGTTCAAAAACATCAGGATTTTCTTTTATATCTTTTGGAAAAAAAGGGGGGCGACATGCTTCCTGTTGACAGACAGGCCAAATGCTAAGATACCACTGAAGATCAGAGCTGTTTATGTTTTTAAATATGTAACCTGTGGGTTACATCTAATGTAAATGAGGAATTGTGAAAAAAATACCAAAATACCACAAATCGAATGTGCTTACTTAGAAGAAGGAAGTGAGGATGGACTGTATTGATAAATAGAAATGGTACAAACGTGGTTTTATGTCTTTGACCATTGTAAGATGTTAACATTACAGATCTGATCAAAAAAGAACTGATCACCCATTTAATAATTATTTTGTACTAAAGTGGTTTGGCATTCATTTAATGTGTAATTCTCAATAGGCTTTATTCTTATGCAAAAAATTAGATCTTATTAGAAAAATAAAAAAGCACTTATATATGAAACCTGCTGGATCCAATTTTGATTAATTTCAGTTGTGCAAATACTGGAACAACCATTTTATATTGACCAAAGAGCCAGCTGCTAAAAGCATCCTTTGACATGCGGTTTTTAATACGCTTTGGTAAATGAGGCCGCTAATACTCTCTCTTTAAAAATCTTTGTGTACCACTATGTTTCCAGGAGGGAAAAAAAGGCGTAAATAATCACTGTTGTGAACATCAATCTCTGAAGACCATGACTGGACACCTGGCGCTGAGCATCTTGTTAATTTTTATTGCACATAGCTGCATTTTGTGGAAACAGTAACCGGAATGGAGACACCCTGAGGTGTCTTAGACAAAGATGCCTTCTGGTTGTCTGTCAGTCAGAGGGTCCCTATCCCTCACTGTTAAATGTGGCTAATTTTTAATGAAATTTCTTGTCCCGTGGGGCTTCTTTCCTCTAGGTAGTTTTTGCTTTCTCCCCTTAATCGCCATGACAACAAAAACCTTTTAGATCAGGGGCCGATGTCATGGTCCTGGGGACCCAGTGCATGTGTTGCTTTGCATTCTGCACTTAAGTTCTTAATTATTAATTGCCTAAATGAACTCATTCTGTCTTTTCTATAAAAACTGAAGCTGTTCAACATAAAAAGGAAAAACAAAGAACATTATCTGTGTTCTAAGATTTGCAAAAGTTTTTATGCATTCATACATAATAATTTGGTTTAGTTAAGCCTACATTTTTGATCATATAAAATGTGCGTAATAACAAGTGAATATAGAGCGAAAAGGAAAAGCCTTTTAATCAGTTCTTACTGATTTTAGTTTGTGTGTGTGTGTGTGTGGGGGGGGGGGGGGTTATGTATATATTACATTGTTGGGACTAGATTTCCCCACAGCGTGGTAAAAAGTTGTTAGTTTGACATTGTGGGGACCATTTTTTTTTTTCAGTCCCCACAAGGCGAAGCTCAGTTTTATAAATATCTCTGAATGCAATCAAAAACTGGAAATCCAAAAGTCTCGTATTTATTTATTTTTTGGTTACTTATGGTTAAGGTTAGGGCTGGGTAGAGGTTAAGATTGTCATGTTGGGATTAGGAATGAATGGACGCTCCCCATAAATATGTATATGAATACAAAACAGTTTGTGTGTGTGTGTGTGTGTGTGTGTGTGTGTGTGTGTGTGTGTGTGTGTGAATTCAGAGCTGAGTGACCGGGGCCCTAAAGTCTGTAGCATAATATGATTGTTCTGGGCTGGGGGCCCATATGCTTTCATGGGGCCCAGAATCTCTATCAGCACCCCGGATATGGATGATTAGACAAATACAGGACAGTGGGACTTTTCAAAACCCAGTTTAAATGATAGTCATGGAAAGAATGAGATACAAAACCAATGCATTTTCAAAGAAAACAACGCAAATCGAGTACTGGTGAGTGCTAAATGTAATTAATGGTAATTAACAAGTTTATAAACTCCTACTCAAATGATTTACTCTGATGCAGAGTTGAGCCCACTAGGCACTCCTGGTTTAGCCCATCCTGTGTGATTCATGCTGGCAGATAACAATTCCAGGGTCTATTCTTGAGAAATGAAATGCACAATATGCAATGATGGGTCTAGGAGTAGTTCTTATACTCCCAAATGCCTGAAAAGATGGTTCTATCTATGAAAATAGAGTAATAAGCATAGCCATAAGAATAATAGAAAACATACATTTTCGTAAAGCAAATGGCTTTTTGTGTTATTGTTTTGCTGTTAAATCTGGAGCTATGAGTTATTTTACTAATTCCCTACCTTGTAACGTGTCTTTGAAGTTCAACTCGTACATTATTTTTAATATTACAGATTAATAATTTTCAGAGGTGCTGTTGTAATTAAAATGTATTTTAATATTGAATGGAGGTGTATTTCAGCATCTGTTTTTTTTTTCCTCTGGGTGCATGCAAGCAAGTCTTAATCCATAGCTGCAAAAGACAAGGACCGTACATTCCCTGTGCACTGTTCTTAGAGGACACTTTATGAATGCACACACAATACATAACAACACATAAGGACACACAAGTATAAGCTTTATAATGAATTATAACGAAATGTTGTTAAAAATGTGCATTCTCGAGCAGAGAAACGAATTCTATGAAGCACGCACACAGTAATAGTCTATAAAGTGTTACTACGTATACCCCAAAGCATATCATATTGTTGTACATGAATATACTTTGCATATATTATTTATAGTAAATGTTTCTAAATATTCTTAGTTATTCAGTGATCTGGCGCAGCCTAAAATGTCATTTAAGTATAAACACTCAATCCATTTAGACATATCAGACAGCTTGTTTAACTGACTGATGGTTAACTTCAATCGTGTTCAATCGGAAAACGAGCAACGGAATCAATGCAAACGTATTCAAGTATAACTTTAAGGGTATTACAAGAGAGTAAATTTGCTGAAAACCGCGTTTTGATGTCGATTTTTGCGATAGCCCAGTTGATCCTAAAAATCCACATAAAAAAACATTGTTATACCTTCTGCAGCTATCGCGCGCTGCTGACCCCCTTCTCCGCGAGCCTCCAGCGTCCTCCCTTCCAGCGCGTTTGTTTTATTTCCTTCCAGACATTTACATGCTTGTGTCCCATTGGTCGGTCGCGGTGAAGGTGGGGTTTGGGTGGAGGCTGTCGAAGCGCTTTCTGAATCAAACCGTCCGAGTTTGTGAAAGCTGATCTAGGCTTGCTGGAGATAAGTGGACATCTCAATGAATGGTCAATCAAGAAAGCGGACGCGCAGAAATACGCGCAAAAGTGCTTCCAAAAGCGCAGGGGACTGAACCGCCCTGCATCTGCACTGGGCGAACCAAGCAGAATCTGAAAGTTTTACCATGCAAAACAAGTGATGATATTCTAATTGGTTTTTTTTTTAACCCAGGATGATAAAGCCATGTTAGAAGGGGCTTGTCAGTAACTAGGGGTAGGAGATACGGGCGATGAGTTTTAGTGTCTAGACCAGGCGGGGATTATTATGAGGCGCCATGGCGTGGTGTGAACGTGGGGTTCAGATGCTACTCACCACCGTGGGAGCTTTTGCGGCATTCAGCCTTATGACCATCGCTATTGGCACGGACTACTGGCTTTATTCACGGGCGTATATATGTAACGCCACCAATACCACCACGGACGAGACCCAAGCCCAACCGAAGAAAACTAAAGGCGATCTCACGCACTCCGGACTCTGGAGGATCTGCTGTATTGAAGGTACCTGCTGGATTTCATTCGTTCTGTCTTTCTTTACATTTTTTTTCTCGATAACGACCAGTCAATATAGATGCAAAAATTGTTGCAAAAGTGCATAAATTACAAGAAAAGTAACTGCCAGCTTACCTGAAAGGCACCATATTTAAAACAGACTGATCTAGACATAGGAGACCAGTGTGTGACGTATAACATTTATAAATCATCAGTATTATGAACCTTGTGTACTAAAGTGTTGTGTATCTCCAGCTGAAACAACATCAGTGTATTGTTGTTCTTATTATATGCTGTTATGTGGATGGGACGATGAAAAGACCAGGAAAGAACAGGGCTGAAAAAAATCTGGTTTCTTTGCTGTTGCGGCTTACTTTGAAGAGCTCCGTGAGAAGCAAAAGTTAACAGCAAGAAGCATTATACTTGAGTGAGTCTATTAAGCTGCAACGCTGGCAAACAAGTAAACCAAGAAACCCATCTGGAATGAACTATAGCCATGTACAATGGCGAATGGCGTGCAGTACACCATGAGAAAGGCTGCATTACGTATTTATTTGCGCAAAGTGCATACAGTAGTTAGTACTATCGATTACAACTTACAGTATAATGCTACTCACCCGAGAGGGTATTTCTGCTGTTATTGACCAAAATACCCTTTACAAAATGCCATACGCTCATACGTCAAGTCTCATTTTATTTAAATTTTCTAAAGCTCGGCTATTACAGACTTCACAAAGTCGCCTTCATTCAGCTCTTTATTGTAACCTATTTGATGTTGTTGCTTGGCAACTACAATTTTTGAAATTGCTATGGAAACAATAAATGTTCAAATGGTGCAGTTCTGTACAAGATTTTTGCAATTTTTCTAATCATTTAAACGTTAACTGCAACTGCTATTAGCATGAAGTGGTAGGTGCGCGTTTTCTTAGTGTTTTACCGTAACGGACATTGTCTTTGTTCTGTGTTGCATATGAGCTTCACCCAAGACATCAAGGCAGGTAGCTACACTGAAGGATGAAACAAATGATGCTGAATGCATGTGTTTTACAGCGAATAACCAATACAAAAGATTCGTATTTCTATAAGGTCTCCATTTGTCACTTACATTATTATTATTATTTATTGTGATTTATTTTAACAGAGAATGCAGAAGATAAATGGATTAATTAAATACATTGACGAAAAGGTGCCTGACTATTTCATTTCTATTATACATTGTGTTTTACTCCTTAAACGTTTCGGTAGCCTAAGTTTCGCTGGAAATAAGCAGCTCTGAGCAGCTCATTTTTGGCGAGGGCGAGGATTTGGTTAAATAATTGTTAAACAAGTACAGTGTACTGCGTGATTTTTGGGTAATGTTGTTCTTCGGGTTTTTTTTTAACAGATTATGTTACTGTCACGTCCATATCGCTCCGAATGCAATAAATTAATTTGTGGTTATGGTTGGGGTAAAATTGTAGAAAGGGAAGCCCTGAGCTTTTCGGGAACAATGAGTATATGCCGTCCACAGGCTCGCCTTTCTAACGTGCCTCTGTGCTGGACTCAGACAGCCGGAATTATAATGACCTGACGTGGCCCTCCTTCTAACATTGTATTATTCTAGCGACAAGAAGTAAAACTGTAATTACCGATGTATAGAAATACAACATGTAGAAATACGGTTTAAAGAAACTAATTGGTATTAATACAACTAGACAGGCGCCTAAAACGCTGTGGACGCTCACTGGGTTTTCATGTAAACAGGCAACAGCAACAAACTACCGAAAAGCGCTACACCTTCCCAGATGGCTGGATGGGTGGATGGATGGGCGCGCGGGCTCTGTTCACGCCCTGAACCACATGGACTGTGTCTGATGTGAATCATAGCAAATTCCGCTGGTTAGCTCGCCCGCCTTAGGTAGACAACCTCACGTTTACAGTGTTTATTTCCTTGAAATGTCCCTTGAAATCACAGTGAATTGATAGACTGTCATCACTCATTGGTGTTCTTGACACCTGGAGTGCAGCCTAGCTAAAGTATAAAAATAAACACTTCCTTACTGTCAATAAAAATACTTCCAAGTTCAACATCACACTAATGGCTTTATAAGGTGAAGACAATTGCCACAAAGACTAGGCTACTTAAAATAATTACTGCAGCGGTGAAAATGAACACTTCCCATTTCTCCTGCTTGGGAAGCAGTTGGTTTTTGTGACGTATTTGTTAGATTTTTGGATTGTCCAATGTATCAAAAGAGCTACTTTTCATAAATATTTACTTTCCATAAACATGGAAATCCATGGTTTGCCTATAAACAGGAACGTATTTGCAGGAAATGTATTGCTTTTCATTTCAGTGGATTTTATCGACTATAAAAGGATAAAACATTCTATTAAGCAGCTGAATTAGAAGTCTTGGAAGGACATATGTGACCGAACAGGAAGTATGTTGTCTTTTGAATTCAGTGCCCAAAATCACCAGGTTTCTTCCTAGAATTATAGAAGCTGTGAAGGAAAGTTGGCTTTTTAGCTAGCCGTTAACGTTTTTACTCACAAGACATCAGTGTTAGTCGAGTGACTTTTCTCTCCTTTTAAGGCTGAGTAACAGTTGGTGTGAAAATATGGTTTAATTTAGCACATTGGCAGGCAGTACCATCAGCAACAGGAGGGTCTGAAGCACCCCTTACTGGAGGCCTCAACACTGCGAGACACGTTGCTAAGGTCTCGTATCCACGGGAACGAGAGGTGACCAGCTCTAACCGCACCTGTTAGAAAGCACAAGATGCCCTTTACCCTGGTGCAAATTGTGAGCAGAATTCCAGTTGCAGGTCCCAAAGTTCTCAGCATGCAGCTGGGTTGGCCAGGCCGATGGGAACCGTCCTGCTTGAGAATACTGAACTTAGCGTGGAATAAACCCACGTTATGCATGATATCATGAAGGGGGGGGATTTGGTATGTGTGTTTAACTGTGACACAATATATCAGTCTGGCCCGGGTACAAAACAGAATGCAAACGTGAACATGTCGTTCTTTTTTTTCTGCAACTTTATATCACAGCCCTTTGTGCATTTTCACTGAAGCGTGCCCAATGCGATCGCATGTTTCGGTTCATTAGCTTATTAAGATCTGAAAACAATGTGCTTGGATGCGCACAAAGGAAATCATTTCCGGTCCATATTGCTGCAGACATTGTCACAGCTGTGACGCCCGCAGTGTGTTAGTTAAAGTCTTTGGCGCAACTGGGGAAAAATTCCGCCTTTATGCCATGCCAAATATGCGAGGAAGACCGAAATCATCGCCATGGCCAGGGGAAGTGTGAGTTCACTTGAGTTCTGCAAAAGGGCAGCAGTTTCTCTCTGGTTGTGTTATCAAAGCACACCCCCAGACATGCACACACACACACACACACACACGCCGATTCAGGCTGACCTAGGCATGCTAGTCTGTCAGTAGGATGCGGCAGCAGAAAGGCCACGGATGTTCTAATTAGCTTCCGTTCCGACTTCCGTTGCTGCTCAGCACTGATGGGGAATGACAATAAGTGTGCAGCGCGTGCCTGAACTTTTTCTGTGAGCAGGATGTTGCTGTGCCGTGACTGGGCGGCTTAGCCCCCGCTGCCCTGTGCCATGAATGGGCGGCATAGTCTCCACTTCCCTGTGCCGTGACTGTCCCGCTAAGCCTACGCTGCCCTGTGCCGTGACTGTCCGGCTTAGCCCTCCACTGCCCTGTGCCATGACTGGTTGGCTTAGCCACCGCTGCCCTATCCAGTGATGTGACTGGGCGGCTTAGCCTTTGCTGCCCTGTGCTGTGACTGGCCAGAATAGCCTCCGCTGCCCTGTGCCATGACTGGCTGGCTTAGCCTCTGCTGCCCTGTGCCATGACTGGTTGGCTTAGCCTTTGCTGCCCTGTGCCATGACTGGTTGGCTTAGCCTCTGCTGCCCTGTTCTGTGCAAAATGCTGCTCATTGGTCTTCCGCCCCGTTCACTTCCTATGGAAATTGCTCCTGTAAGGTGATCTCTGCTGTCCTTGGTAAAATGATACTACAGCCGTGGAGAAAATCACAGCACAGTTTTTTGTTGTACTCATTTCTCAATATATGAGTGTGTGTCTGTGGGTAATATGCATTTTTTTGCAAACTGCAGCCTGACTCTTCTCACTGCAACTCATTGATAAAGGGCTTTTGACTTTTGGCTTTATGCGACTTCAGTCTTGCTTCTAGTAGCCTGATACAATGTCTTCTATCACTGCACTTCACACCTGCACTTAATGTTTCCCATTCCTTTTGAAGGTCACTTGATGTCATCCTATGATTCATGAGAAATTGTCGATTAAGTAAACAGTCATCTCTGGCATTAGAAACTCGCTTTCGTCCACTACCTGGCTGGTTTTTGGTTGTTCCCGGTGCCTCCTGCTTCACCTTATTCTTGAGCACTGCTGTCTTAGTAATTTTGAACCTGGAAGCACCTTGCTGCCCAGCAAAGCCTTCTGCCAGCAAAACCACAATCAAACCAGGATTAAGAATGCAGAGTCGTTTAAAAATATAGAGTGGTCTCTTACTTTTTCCCGTGGCTGTATATAGGGATTTGAACCCACAACAAGTTGCGTTAAATGTGATTCCTGACCAGCAAGGTGTTTATTTTCTTTGTAACCTGGAATTTAGGCGGCGTCAACCTGCGAAATCTGCATAACGTGCGTGTATCAAAAAATAGGCTTCAGTAGAACAACAGGCTGTCTGTTTAGCATTCCATAAAAACAAATGGGTCTTCCCACAGTGAAGTGGCCTGTGGATTCGTAAAACTCTGAGAGCATCTATGAAAATTACACAGCCTGTGTTGTGTTGCTCCAGTTTAAGATTTACCTGATAATCCTTTGAAAAATGTACTTCACGCTCAATAATAAATGTTCCGCTCAGCACATGACGATGAAACCAGAGTCAATTTCTCCCAGTGACTTGTTTTTAAGCTTTAAATTGATTGTTCTGTCTGTGTCGTGCCACTTGATGAGCCTGCATTAATAATGAAGGGTTTCACCCCCCCTCTGTGTGTAGCAACTCTGCTTTGGGTGTTTTTGACTGTTGTGTTGCGATAGTAAAACAGCACAGGCCCCGAAATGAGGGCTGGTGGGGTTTAGCAGTAGGACGAGGTGGGGTTGGTCTAAATTAGAGAACAATGAAGACATCAGCGTCGACCCTTGGAGGCATTCTGAGAATCTGATTCCCGGCACGGAAAGGAGGTTGCCATGGAGAAGGTGCTGTAGAGCGATGCGCGGGGCTCTATAGACAGGAGGGTCAGGGGCAGGGCCTGTCCGTGCCGCTGTGCGTCATGCCCACGCAGGGGCACCTAGGGGGCGCCCTCATCTCAGTGGTTAGCATCCCAGGTCCAGGCTACGCTGAGACCGACAGAGGCTCCTCCCAGGAGTGCTGTCAACGTGACAGATGTGCTCATTCAAGTCCTCAACCCATGAGGACAGGCCAGGCAGAGCAGAGTAGAGCAGAAGGAATGCTGGGAGTGTGTAGAGCCACAGGAGATGCCTGCCCCTCCCTTCTCTGGGTGATGTCATCCTGGACAGGCCCACCCAGCTTCCAATAGACCAATTCTTTGTAACTTTGTGCCGAATGAGGCGAACAGCATGAGACAAGAATGAAAGGGCTATACTTTTCTCAGGTGCTAATGTTTCCTGAATCATTTACTTGATAGTAGATAAATATACTCTTCTCGTCACAGATGTCACTGACGCTCTCGCTGTCATTTAAGCCCTCCATCCATCTTCTAATCGCATGTAACGGTTGCGAGGCGTTGTCAGTTCAACTCGGGAAGAAGGATGAATGGATATGTATCTTAAGCAGCAAGGATGTCATGGTGGATTGTGGGTCACCGGAGTCGCGGTATCTGTGTGCTGATTGGTTCGCTGAGACGGCTTTGTTCCGGAGGACAGAGCAGTGTCCCTCTGGCCCCTATTTAATTACCCCTGGTTTGTTTATTGGCTAGGCTGTGTGCCACTGGTTTGGAGAAACGCAAAGCGTGACGCTGGGAAAGAGATCGCTGCACTTCCGACACAGAAACCCCCTGAGTCATTCAGGGAAACCAGAGAAAAATATACTTCCGTATTCAAACTTCCCTGTAAGGGTTCTATAATGTATAATTCTCTTAAATTTGGGTGGAAAACACACCAAGATGCTCAAACCCTAATGAAAGGCGCCCGGAGGCCCCGGTGGAGCGGAGCGGAGCTGGATCTGCACGCTCTTCCGTGTCCCTAAACGGGCCCAGTCTTCTTAACCGCTGTCTAGACTGGGACACTCTCGCTCCACTTCCCCAGACCTATTTAATGCTAATTAACGCGCTCTTCCAGATTAAACCCCAGGCCCAATTAAAAGCATGCTGTGACCCACGTGAGAGGAAGGAGAAACTGAAAGCGATCACTCTCAACCTTGCCCTAAACATTCGCTCGGCGCGGCGTGCCGTCTGACACCGCGGTCGCACCTCCCTCCAGCACAGCGCGTCTCTCCTTCGGGCTTCAGATGAGAGTCAGAGAGCGACCAACACCCCCCTCCCCTTCACACGCGCGCGCACTTTCCCTGAAAGCAGTCTCTTTGGAATCACCCACTGCTAACACAGATAATTAATCCCTGAATTCCAGCATTGTTGCCACAATCAGCCTGAATGAGCGCTATTTTGATGCGAGTCTGCCTGTAAGAACCGGCCGGGATTTTATCAGTGGGTCCGGCAGTGTCTAAGTCGACACACATCATGTGTAAACAAACGCTCCAAAGGCCTGGTCCCACCTGCCGGAGCGTAAACATTAATACCTTCCCTGCTCCAGCTCGAACAGTGAGGATGTGGGTGTATGTAAATCAGGCAATTATGCCTGGACCAGTATACTTCTCTCACTGAAAAACACAGGGCTGTCAGGATTGCACAGAGGCTCCGCTGTGTGTCTACAGAAACAGACCTGTGTCCTTTCATAACAGGAGATTAGATGCCGCGTTGACATGGCGAATCCCGGCAGCTAATAATCTGTGAGGCAGACTGACTCCTCTGTGCCGTTAACATTCACTCTGAGCCTCTTTCCGAGCTACGAGCCTGAAAATTAAATCACATACTTACAATTGCTTCGCTAAGGTCATAGAAAACAAAATCTAGCGCAGCATGGACATTGGTTCAGATCCCTGTGGAACATGGTTGTTTACTCAACTGTGTATCCATTTGACAGGTTCAGAGAAATGTAATCAGCTGCTTTGAAACACATCGTTTGGCTTGTGCCGGGTTTCCTGGAAGCTGTTTGTCATTCAGCTAAACCATGTGACGAATGGGTAAAATAAACATTCCTCACCTTAACTGATAAATGTTTGGTTACTTCACATAAACGGTGCTCTGCCCTGCGCTGGTGTTCCTCCACAGTCCATTGAGCTTCCAGCTGTAACTGTGACCATAGACACCATGTGTAAGACCGGCACTGTCACCATGTGAAAGATCAGCACCGCGCATAGGCCCGGCACTGGCACTGGCACTGGCACTGGCACTGGCACTGGCACCACATTTAAGCCCACCTCTAACACCATGCATATGAACACCAATTTCAACACAGGTTGAAAGTACACAGCCATAGGCCAGCTCCGCGTCTGTGTTTCAGCATCGTAGTGTCCCTGTTTTACAGATCACATGAAGAGCTGAATCCTTCAGGGACATTAAACTAAGGCCCCCATCGAGTCACTGCCTCAGCACACTGAGAAACAGCTCACGGATCACACCTGCAGCACAGGGTGTAAAGACAAATAGCTATTTAGATATATATCGCTTTTTGCGGTTAGCATCTGAGCTGTGGAAGGAGACGCAGAGTGGCGTGGAGGTAACAGTCTCAGTCAGTGGTAATTAAGGGGGGCCCGCAGAGGCGTGACTGATCTGGGTACCGCGGGGCTCTGGGGCTCTGGCTAGCGCTCAGTGCTGTTTGGACGCCTTGAGGTGGGGGATGCAGCACCTGATCGCCTCGCGGTGACTCTCTCCCCCCCGCAGGAATCAACAGGGGGAGCTGCTACCGGATCAACCATTTCCCAGAGGACAACGACTATGACACGGACAGCTCTGAGTACCTTCTGCGTGAGTGCATCCCCCCCCCCCCCCAAACCTGCACGTCAATCACACATCAGAAATGTGTCCGTTGGGGTGACAGGGGGGGGCGTGGGATACAGCGATGAGGTCAGCCCCCCAGCCAGGAGCCCTGGCTTAATAAACTGGGGAGTGGCAGAGTGCGTATGATATACTGGAGGGTGTCTCACATATGAGAGATCTGCAGTTGACTTCCTCTCTCATGTTTGGCATCTTCATGTATTTGGGATGCTTTAGACTTCAATAGTTGCTGATTCCAGTCTCACACGGCAAGTGCATCATCAGGGGTGCCACTGAATATTTTGGGTCCCATGATCATATTAGGCCTGAAATCCCGACCAATCCAATTATGTTCCAGATTGTTTAGGGGTTCACTCAGGGCCCTTGGAATCGTTCAAACTCCCCCCTCCCTGCGCATCGTGCTACGGACTCGGGACATAGTGCAGGTGGCAAAAGATGTGACGATCCAACACAAAAGGGGTTTATGTAAGGGAGGTGCAGAACACTGGGAATCCCACAAAATAAAGGACCACGAGGGGTCATAAAACTATAAGAGAATTTAATACAAGCTACAAAACCCATAATGGAAACACAACCAGGGAGCAGGGCAATACAGAGACCAGGAACAGGATACAAGGACCAAAACACATAGTGGAAGGCTAAAGCACAGAGTGAGGGAAAGCACCGACATCCAGGGAAAACATGGAACAGGTGTAACTTAATCAATGAACCAATCAAGGCTGTCACAGGAGCAACGAGGAACAGGTGGACAAAATGACCCTAAGGTCACAGAGAAATAAGAGAAATGACACACACTAAAGACTAAGAATCTACTGTAAGCATTATGGGACACACCACCAGGAAATACTAGAAAGAAGAACACACAGAAATAATCACAGTGAACCTGGGGAAACTCGAGAATAAGACGACAACAAATAAATACTAGAGACCAAAAATCTCGGTGAGA
This sequence comes from Paramormyrops kingsleyae, assembly GCF_048594095.1. Taxonomy (NCBI): domain Eukaryota; kingdom Metazoa; phylum Chordata; class Actinopteri; order Osteoglossiformes; family Mormyridae; genus Paramormyrops; species Paramormyrops kingsleyae. The sequence goes on from NC_132801.1 coordinate 12,401,972, forward strand.
CTGGTGTCAAGCCAGCATCAAACCCACGCAGCAGTCTGGGGAACTGGGGAAACACGCTAGGGACTCAGGCACACTGGAGCTGAAGGGCTAGAAACGGGGAGGAGGACAGGATGGCCAGCGACACCTGCTGGCCAAACAAGAATGGGGCATGGAGGGTGGGGTCGGATGGGGTCGGACGGGGTCGGAGGGCGCTGACCCTGACACCCCCCAGCAGCGTGTTTGAGTGAGGATACTGTGGACCATCGCTGGAAATTTGGGAAAGGGGTCATTAGTCCAGGCAGGCAGGACGCAACAAGGTTTAGGACAGTAGTTCTCAATGTTTTTCCTGCCCCCCACCTAGAATGTCATCATTCCAACCCTACCTTAATCAGGCTTATATGGTCCTTAATAGGCTAATAATGAATGTGGCAGGTTGAAAGCAGTGTGGGTTGGAATGAAAACATTCTGGGAGGGGGAAGTGGAACAGGACTGAGAACCACTGGTTTAGGAGATCTGGATCTATGCTCGGGAAATGCACGTGGGCACGGGAGCGCCTTGTCCGTCGGCGCAGGGCGTGACGATGCCGTGTCCTGTGCAGGCATCGTGCGTGCCTCCAGCGTGTTCCCCATCCTCAGCGCCATCCTGCTGCTCCTGGGGGGGCTCTGCGTGGGGGTGGGACGAATCTACGGTGGCAAGAACAACATCCTGCTCAGCGCTGGCATCCTCTTCGTGGCGGCAGGTGAACCAGTGTCCGCACACCCCCCTCCCCCCTCCCTAGAGGACAAACACACAGATCTAACATGCTGCTGTAAGCCAGCTCGGGGCGGGGTGGGGGGGGGGGGGCATTTTTATTGTGGACGTTATTTCTGTAACTAAGCAATAAACCTGGACAGATAGAGTAGACTATATTGGTAGCTGTTTTTCTTGGTAACATGCCTATAGCTGATATTGTAACATATTTAATGACAAAGAACAAGTAAATAAGACAAACATGGGCTAGCACAGACGTCCGCGAGAGGATAAAAGGTTAGCGACACGTAGCAGATACGGTCTCTGCACCCGTCCTTAAAGGTTCTCCGTGTTTTTCCAGGTCTGAGCAACATCATCGGCATTATCGTTTACATCTCCAGTAACGCCGGAGACCCCAGTGACAAGAAAGATGAGGATAAAAAGTCCTCGTATAATTACGGCTGGTCCTTCTACTTTGGGGCTCTGTCCTTCATCGTGGCCGAGTCCGTCGGAGTCCTGGCCGTCAACATCTACATCGAGAAGAACAAGGAGATGCGCAGCAAGGTGCAGCGGCAGTTCATCAGGACTACCTCGTCCTCCTCGCCCTACGCCCGCATGCCAAGCTACCGCTACCGCCGGCGGCGGTCCCGCTCCAGCTCCCGCTCCACCGACCCATCTCGGGATGCCTCCCCGGTTGGCCTGAAGATGGTCAGCTCCATGCCCATGGGCGAGATTTCCATGTTTACCCTGAGCAGGGACCCGCTCAAATCAGGCACGGCATCGGCGTACAGCCCAGACCACGACGCGGGCTTCCTGCAGATCCACAACTGCTTCTCCAAGGACCTCAAGGAGAGCATCAACAGGAGGACGACGCCGGTATGAGGCTGCTCCTTCGCAGTGGCGTTGCTATAGCAGCCTGTTCCGAGGTGGCGAAGCTGGGTGAGAGCGCTGGAAGAGCCGAGACGAACTGCTATGGGCGCCGTGACCCATAGGTGTCACTATGATGCAGGTGGGGCTTTTTCCTGGCAAACGGTACAGGTGGCAGGGAGTTAAAGCATCAAAAAAAAACAAGTCGGTCAGGGGATTGGGCCGGAGATGCAAGGATGGCCCCTCGGAAGTAGAGCAGAAGCTAGCAGACACTCCCCCTTGCTTCCAGAAAGCACTTTGGAGCAACGAATACCGTTACTTTTATTCAGAACAAGTAGGAAAACCAGACCAGTAGCAATACTTTTTGATATACTGGAGTAAAAAAAACAGCAGAATGCCATTATTTTCAATTTTTTATTATTTCATTTGGTCACAGCAGTTGTGCGTTAATTGTCTGATTAACATTCATGTACACACATACACATATTATACATATATATAAAACAGACAAAATGTTTGACGGTATTTATCTTTGCGAACCACAAATTGGTGCTATCTTCCGCTTAGCGCCAACAGCAAAGCGTTTTTGACTCCTCGCGGGGTCTTTGTGTTGTGTACCTGTGAACGCTGTAAGCATTTAGGAACATTTCTTAGCATTCTGTTATTGGGGGGGGGGAAAAAAGCGCAGGAGTTTGTATCAGTCTCTGAGTTTCAGTCATGTGTGTGTCACTCAGAAAAGTACGGATTCACTCCTCTTGTTTTGTACACATGCGTATCGATGTTTCGTAATTCTGATTGGGGTAAACGTCTCTCTCATACAAATATGAATTTGTGCTCAGGGAGGTTGCAATGATACTTAAAAAAAGTCTTAAATCTTCAGAAACATTCACCGGCAGTATTATATTTAATGCAGGGGCACCGTTTTGTTTTTTGTTGTGTATCCTTTCCGATTAGGTCGTTTTCCGGAAAAGCCAGGGAGCTTTGCGTGTTGAATTTAGCGTCTGTCTCCCGCATAACCGGACGTTACAGCATCAGGTTACAAGCTTAAAATTAACCATTAGCTAAGAAGGACATAGTTACTAACAAGCTGACAGTCACAGGATTTGCTTCTAATATTCCAGGCCTAAAATCACACTCAGAAGCTAATCACTGACGTTCAAGCTTGGGATAGCCGGAACTTCATGGTGTTTACCGTGGTAACCCTGCTGCTGATGTTGATCTGGGAGACTAAATAATGATGTGGCAATTCAAAAAAATATGAATGAGTATCGACTGTGTAGCGAGTGAAATTCCTCTTAATTTGGCAAACGGTAATAATGGTGATCAGTTCAGGAAGTGCTGAGAATGAATGTTTTCGATCAACATGGTAATTATAATTGTAATAGTAACAACCATTTCTGATGGTTAATAATATACTGCTGTGTAAATAAAAAAAGTATAATTTCCCTTATGTTTTTTTTGTATTACATCCATAAGCATGCATTGCCTCTTTGTCTCTCATTTTCATTAGCGACTAAGCAGAGAGTGTTTGCCGTTCTTTGGAGCGGTAATTATATTACTGGTTTAGTTTTAGGGCAAAAAAAAAAACAAACATCTATTTGGATTTTGTATTCAATGAAACCATTGATGTGAGCGGTTGCTATAGCAACCTTTAATGTAACCATTGGAGGGACCGTGATCCCCTGCCAAGGCAGGAACCATTAGGCCAGGCTTGGATTGTTTTGGTAGCATCTTTGAGAATAATACCTTTACACAGCTGGGAAGATCTCTGTGTGACTCTGAGGTGGAAGTCAGTTAAAGCGAGGGTGATTTTGCGAGTGCGTGTGCGTATGTGTGCTCAGCTGGGCTCTTTCTGTTAATGACTCATTCTGAGATGCGGCACTCTGGCCGCCTGCCATAGCACCGGTACAGCCCCCGTTCAGCAGATCTTTACAGGCCACCAATCCACAGCTGGCCTCTGAAGGGCGCTCTGTCAGCCGCGCACAAATGTGGCCTTGTCCCTGTCACCCCCGCATCCCAGAAAACTCCGCGCGGGGCCCATCCCGCATGCTCACAGAGGCCTTCAGTCCCGTCCATGGAGGGGAAAGTACATAAGCCACCCAAAAAGTCCGTTTGAGCACCTCTTCATCTGGCACGTGGGAGAGGCTGAGAAGGAGGGTAGGAACATCAGTGATTACCTGAGAAGACTCACCGTACCGACAGGCCTCCTCCCCTCCAGTCACACTCACTTTGAACTTATATTCCATTTTTTTATGGATGACATTTACCTAGATGTGAGTTAAATGTGGACTCCTGGGGAATGATCCCTTGCTCTGGTCCGGCTCTCGTCAGTGGCTGGGCCTTTACGTCTTCCTCAACTTCGCTTGTGTGTTTAAGATCAATTGTCTTCATAGGGGGAAAAAAATGGATGGAGGAGGTGAATACCGTAGAATCTGGAGTGGAAGACCAAGGAGATCAAGGATGATGAGATTACGGCTGCCACTGGGGGGCGGGGAGGGACACATGACAGAGCCTTCGCCCTCGTCCCGAATGGGCCAACCACCGGCCGCACTTCAGGAGGACATCAAAATGTTACCCGAGCCTGTGGAGCACAGCCCATTTTTCACCTACACAGAAGCTCATGGCAGAATCCATATGGCCCTTCTGTTTGTTGATGTGTTGGTTGTAATGGATGGCTCCAAAGTCCCATCATAACAATCCCTCAGGGGGGGGGGGGGCTCACAAAGGTTGAGGGCGGGAGTCTGGATTGCGGCCAAATATGGGTATGCTTCCCAGCTCACATCTGCTTCACGAATTGCTTCGCCAGCAGACAATGGAGCCCATCACCTCGGTGATCTCGGGGCGTACGGAGTATCTTCCCACCCAAGGGCGTCAACGGTCACCCTCAAGGATCTCGCTAGCTAGCCGCTCGTTTACACAAAATCAGCGGCCACATGGAGGTCACTCAAAGCAAAAACACCACGATGGCCATACCGTTTTTTTTTTTTTTTAGATGTGATGTTTCAAGACGTCAGATACCAATACCCCCATTTTATACACTCCTTGAGAAGAGAGAAAACTATATTTTACTGTTTGTACTGTAGAGTAGAGTAGGAGTAAATGCTAACACATTGATATGGGTCTTCTCAAATTTTGTGCCATAGATGGATAGTCAAATGTTTTGAGAGGATACAGTAGCTTTCATCCATGGATTCTGTAGTAACATGTAAAATACCTAAATAAGTCATATGTATTTAACTGAAGCTAAAGCAGTTACATAAAGTATTAATTTCTTTTGAGCTTGGTTTGTTTTAATGTTGTATTTTTAATTTTTTTAAACCAGTTTTATCTCTGTTACAGTTTACTAAAAGATGAAATCAGGGGCATGTTTCTCACTCTGTTGTCTTTATTGTTACATTGTCAGACCGGTTTTCCTTTTATCTTTTGTTATGCTGTACATGTAACTTTGACTGTAATCTAATTTGTTGTTTCTGAGTGTGAAGAGAGCAATCATGAAATAAAAGGCAATTACTTCATGGATCATTAAATCAATATCTTAGGCAACTTTTTTATGATGGATGGATGGATGGATGGATAACTCACCAACCTATTTTGGACAAACCGAGTATCGTAGTGAAAGTCAGCTTATTATTTTTTGCTTCACATTTATGCAGTGTACCGTTTAGAGATAATGATTTTGAATAGAATGGGTTTTTACATGAAGACAACTTTCCAAAGAGTTTTACATTGTTGTTGAACCAGTTCCAGCTGGCCTGAGCCATTATCACACACAAGGACATTTCACACATTCCAACATGTCTCTGTGCAGTGAACCCGCATTTTAAGTGGCGAGATGGATGCTGTTCTATGGGGAGAGGACTGGCCAAAGACGCGGACAAGTAGACTGAAGATGGATGGATGGAAGAAGTTGGGCGGGGGGGAGGGGTAATTTAATAACATTTAATGGAATATTATTGGCCAGGGCTATTTCAATGATGGGCCCGTCTCTCCTTCCCAAAGGAACATGCTCAGCCATGACACTGGAGGATGGACTTCTAATCTTGGGGAATGCATCCTGATAAGCACTTATGTTGATTTAACGGAGAGTTTGCAGTGAGGGGGAGGGCTCATAAATACAAAGCATGCATGTCCCTAGTCCCTCACTGTAGTGTCACAGCAACATAATACAACAGTACATAAGATAGATAAGTAGGAGTAGAGTATAATACAGTGTTACAACTGATGTATATAAACATGCATGTGAATCTGGAAGATCCAGGTGCAGGTGGAAGGTGATGTTATTAGACAGGCAGCTACAAACATCCATCCATCCAGCGCAGAAGGGAGAGAGCTACCCTGTCCATCCCATGAGGCACACACACACTATGGGCATTTCAAATGCACTAAGGAATGCATCGCATGTAAACAGGGGAAACATGCAAACTCCACGCACAGAGTTGAACCCGCCACCCTGGGCTGTGAGACAACAGGGCCACCCGCAAAGTCACTGCGCTGCTGTGAGCATAAACGATGCAAGTGAAATTAATTCAGTCACACGAAACAAACAGTAATTTTTAATAGCCACAGTCTCTACTGGAAAAAAAGTACATTGCTGCTTACATGACTTAAATGAGTCCTCGCCTGCATTGTATGAGAACACAATTTACCTCATATCATAAATGAATTGAAAATAATCACCAGGTGACTATGGACAGATCTGCTGTAAAAGGTGGCAGCCTGAGCAGAAGCAAAGTGAAACCTTGCTGTGTGTCTGCCTTTGGTCCCACCTACACAAGCCAGCGCATTTCCACATCAGAAAGTCGAGGGGCAGACCCACTGACAGGGATGTCAGTGGTGAACTGAGACATATATACAGTAGACACCCCTGGCACCCACACTGCTAACGGTGTGGAGGAAACGCAGGTACAGACACCATAACAACCACCACTTGCACCTGATCTCTTTCTGTTGCTACTGTTTTGCATTTACATGCAATGCCTTGTTTTACCAGGCATTCGAATCTATTAATTAATGGGATTTTCAATGTGCGAATTACAGTAATTAGTGATAGGAAGTTTATGGACAAAGTTTGGATACCTCAGCTTTAAAGGGTGAACCTCTGCTTCAAACCTCTGCAAGTTCATTGTTTAAACCTGTATCAATTTTGTCTGTTATGGGGTTTATCTTGAGTAAAACTTACTGTTGTCTCAATCATGAAAGTACAGACGCTCCTCTACTTACGAATGAGTTACTTTCCGAACGGCCGTTCGTAACTTGAAATGTTTGTAAGTCGTTATTCAGCATAATTTTAAGGGTATACGCAAGTACAAAGAACTAGGATGCTAGGAGTACATACACTACCCTGCTGCGCGGTGGGAGTAGCGGCCAGAAGTCGTACTAGGCAGAATTGACATGCAGAAAAAAATTAGATGTTGCGGACAGGAAACGGGAGCCCAACGAACACAATTTGGACTTACAGTCCTCTTTGTTCGTATGTCTGAAAATTCGTAAGTTGAAAGTTTGTAAGTAGAGGAGCGTCTATACTTAAAAGAGAGGAATACAGACACACAATAGAGCGGAATATAGACAGATGATATAGACAAGATACTTTTTGGTATCTTCTACTGTTATCAAGAGAAAAATATATTTGGAATTCTTCAAATGTAGATGAAATTTCAAACTGTTTGTGTCATGTTAAAATTTGACACAAATAAATAAATAAAATTGCTATCTCTGGGCATCTATGAAAACGTCCAAAACCTCTGCAGACTTTGAAAGGTATATAACCTGTTTGGTCTATTTTAAGAGGCGTAGTTCATCAGGTTTTTATGCTACTGCAATATCAATTGTCATCTTCATGAACTGACATTCGATTTTAAGTTGTGTTCTCTAGTGAAAATGTTTTTTTCCCACATCTGTTCAGCATCAATAACAAATTTTTGAAGTAATCACTGGAAAACAGCCATCGGAGGACATAGATATATAGATACTGGTGCATCCACGCGGATGAAGCAATTAGCAGTTAGTCCCAGTCATGTTAAAATCAATCATCGAACACAGTTTTGGCCAATTTTAGGATTGTGGTTCGAGCAGATTTAGCAGTGAAAAGGCCAAGCAACCACAAATGTAGGCAATTCTATGTGGAAGGAACAAAAGGAGGCAGAATAGGGTGCCACCAGATGTGTTTGTATACCAACACAGTGCAGACATAAAAATGTAAAGTACACATAGACTGAATTCAATTACATCAAATTACTTTCACTCTGTTCTTGTCCATTTAAGTGTTAAGTCTCACAGAAGAGAAAGGTTGTATGAACACAAGATCAGGCTCATAAATCAAAATAACAGTTAAAAAACTGTTTTCATGTGTACCATATTCAGGGCTGTGACTTTCGATTATATTATTAATCGAGTAATCTACAGATTAATCTGACGATTCACCAAGAAATTGTTTATAGAATAAAATAGAATAGAATATATACATTGCGACTGGCGTAAGGCAGGAGCCAACCACACATTGCAGGGTGCACACTCAGTCACACATATGGTCAATTTAGGCATTGCAATTCACTTAAATTTAATGTGTTTCAGGCAGTATAAGCAAATCGCCCACATACAGGGTGAACATGCAAAATCCACTCACACAAAAACGGCATTGTGTGACAACAACGTTACCCACTGTACTAGTGATGGGAAGTTTGATTCAATTCACAGAACTGATTCTGTCGAACTGTTCGTTTAAATTAATCGAACGTTCCATTCAAGGAATCGGTGGGGGCACATGATTTCATCCTTGTGGTTTCATCCATGCTGTTTAAATCACTCCTAGACGGGTTTGTGAGAAATGTATTAACTCCTTTTTGCTTTATAAATGCCCCAATATTTTAACCAAATGACATCGCTAGGACAGCATGCTAACCCTAAATACGCGCTGTCCTGGTATATTAAACAAAAAACGTTAAAAATTTCTTATCATGCCATTCTGTTCTTTTTGTTGTAACTGTCCTTCCAACCAGATCGCAATTCTTTTTTTTTTTTACTTAATTTGTCATTGTTTTGCGAGTTCGTGACTGATTTCAAGGCAGCATTTGTCTTTTGTTTCAGAGGCATTTGTATAACCAACCGACAAAGAAAGCTCCTGCAAGTACCGAAGTACCAAAGAAGTACCCCAGCTGGTTTGCACTTTTGGTACCGCATCTTTTGGTACTGGTACTTGGCCGGAAGTCAATGGAAAAAGGAAGGTACCAAAAAGTCCGGTGGAAAAGCGCCTTTTGTTCAGTTACTTTTAATAAAACTGTGTGTTTATTAAAATCTTATTTTAATTAAAGTATTCGTCACCTCCGAGTGAATGTATGTCGATTGCCTCAGGAGTAATTAAGACGGAGAACAATGACGTAAGCAGGTTTTAGCGTTTTAAATACATACGAACGGTGAGCCTCCAAAAACCTGATAAAATCTTGAGTACCTTCAGAAATTTGCAAACATATTGTCTAAAATGCTTTAAGTAAAGGATAAAACCAACACCAAAGTCACGACATACAGTATACAACACATGCTGTTCGCAAAGGCTATTGGCATCGGCATCGGACATCACTATACTGTATGCTAGGCTTGTACAATGTGCAATGCTAATACCAACACTGCTCAGCTGGCTGGCATGAGATTTTCAATTCGAGACAAGTCTGCACACGCATTTACGTGTATGTAACGGTTTTGTTAACTTGGAAATAGTCTGTAGGGTTTGCAAACACCAACGCTTTTGATGCAGCTTATTATGGAATGATATCAATTTGCCGATTTCTTGCGTGAGCGTGAAAGTCAGGAAGTGTGAATGTCATGCCAAATGCGTGAGAGATCAACCCTGATAAATATCAACATGGCATTTCATGTATATGCAATCATCACATGCAAGGACCACAATAGTCTGCTGGGTTCAAGCCATTGATATATTGCACTAACATGACAAACCACCTCAGGGGTGAGAATCTGAGTGCAGCCATGTGGTGGGTGATCCTTCAGCACCACACCAGTCTGAATGGACCAGTGTGAGGTTTTTTTCCAGTTGCTGGAGTGCCGATCCTGCCACCAACTCCCACATTTTTCCCCTGTAAGTTGGAAGACTTCCTTATAGGGCTGGATGTAGATTAACATCATACCCAGGATGAAGCAATTGCAGGTTAAGGGCCTTGCTCAAGGGCCCAATGGAGTAGAATTACTCTGAGCATTAATGGGATTTGAACCATCAACCTTCCAGTTACTGGCACAGATCTCTAGCCTCAGAACCATCACTCCACCCCCAAGGTGAAAGGCAAACAAGAACTGGTCACGAAAAGCCATTCGGATGCCATTGTAAGTATTTTGTATTTTATGTGATTTGTCGGCACTGCTTTGTGTCTGTTGGCACAACTCTCGGCAACATCAAGTTATTCGACAGACTCTGTTGGTAGAGTTAAATTAAAGGTTAATAAGTTAAAGGCAAATAAGTTCTACATTAGGCTATATAGTTAATTTTCAACTCCTAAATATCACAGTGTTCTTTTTAGTCTCGTTGAGCCGTACAGAAAAACACGCAATACGTTAAAAATAATTAAGGTTAATTAGTTATTATGTACCTTTCTCTGTCTGTGCCAAATCAAATAATCACTATCACTTGAATCTCAGAAAATAAAATCACATTCATATCCGTTATCATCCATCCATCCATCCATCCAAGGTCTAAGCACTAATCCTTCTCAGGATCATGGTGTTAAGGCCTGGAACCAATCGCACACAGCACAGGACAATTGTTTTGATGTATTGAAATGCAATTGGATCATCTGCAATTTTGTTTGCTATATTGATGGATAAATTATTTTCTGTCTTAATTCCATTTAGAATGAAGGTATAGCCAATGAATCAAGATTCTTTTTCTTTTGACAAATTGTGCTTTGGAATAAGAGGTTTGTTCTTGTTCCTGCAGGACTACATGTTTATGATATTAAGACATTCACCTGTTTAAAAAAATAATAATAAAAAAACGTTTATTAAGCAATATATGAGACAGGACTCTTGAGGTCAGGTTTTGATGGGGAAGATTTCCTTTGAGGTATCAGTACTATACCTAGATGATGAATTGGGGACTCATGGAGTTTTGTCATTCTGAAAGGCTCTAATGGTAATCCCAGAATAAATTATTACTTCACTCTATGAATAAATGTCACAGCTATCATTATGTCAGGAGCCTTTTCTGTTTGATTCTTAATTCTAATTTTCATTAAATTAAATGCAGAATAGTAGGTATTAGCCATAGTTCTATTCAAAGACACTTTCTCTACAAGACCAGACTGTGTAAACATCCATTAAGTAAAAATGAACAACCTAACACTCACACTGCCTAAACAAGCAGGAACTTGGTCTGATCAAAGTCATCCATCCATCCACCCACCAAACAGGAAACACCATGGATGAGATGCCAGGTCATTCCACCAGTTCATGTCAGTTTTTTGACTAAAGGTAACAATTATTGCATATTCACAGCAACAAGCTTAGGGTTAAGGTTGGGGGGGGGGGGGACTCTGGGGGAAAGAGTCTGATTGGTCAGTTTGAAGATCTTAAATGGAATTCTTAACTACATAAGAATGAAAGACACATATGGACAGGACGCCCTTATCACTGAGATGTCCTTCTATTCCCCCAATGCCACTCAATAGTATACAAAAGACAGGTTGGTCTTTGTAGCACTATAAAGGGTTTGAGTGTGTGTTAAGATAATGGATCTCATGTTGCTCTGTTGTGATGGAGTTACCATTGATCCTAGGAGAGGCTTTCCTGACGGGCATCATGTGACCACAGGGATCATGTGACCAGCAGCGCATAGCACGGAGACGCACTCTCCCGTCTCCTGCTTGGCTGCGTGGAGAACAGAGCGACCTGCCAGCCAGAGCCTGGGATCGAGACGCCGCTCAGATACTCCGCCATCATCCACCATGCCAGCCCCAGACAATGCTGTTGTCCCCAATAAATATGACATCGTTACAAACAGACAGCAACAATTACACGAGCCCACCCGACACGCCGCCTGCACTTCCCGTCTCAGGAAAGAACACTGCGCTGATTACTCGCTGGTAGACTTTATTACTGGCTTCTCGCTGGCTTTTAGAAAGCAGGATGATGAAATCACTTTGATCAGCGCAAGATGACTTCGGGGGAAGGATCCGGAGAACAGCCTCCTGACACTACTGTGGCAGACAAGGAAAGAGAGGTGAGGTGTGCGACACGGTGCATCGAGTCACAGTGACATCCTATAAACCGGGCCCTGTTTATCCCTGGTGTCCTCATCATGTGAAGAAAATGAGCCATACAGGGGCATACCAGGGGGTAGCAGGGTAATACCATTATTTACACCAGGTCCTGTAGGCTTATGCTAGCCAAAGACTCTTCTTCATAAACATACATCTTCCAGCTGCTTATCCAGTAGACAGTCACTGGAGGAGGGGGGGTCTGGAGCCTACCCCAGCCAGCTTGGGCCAGAAGACAGGGGACACCCTGTATGGGGTGCCAGTCTGTCGCACTGCACACACTCACACATCTAATCACTTTTTAGTTAATAGAATAGTATTGCGACTAATATCCAAAACTTAAGCATAAAACAAAACCAAATAAATAGCTGGCAAGCTAAAGCACGCTGAACTGACCTTTAGGAAAGACCAATACAAATACCTACAGATAAGATCCAACGTAATAAATATGAAAATAAAAACCAAGTGCGATGCAGCTCACTCATCTGGCGTGACACTCACGTTTTTTGACTCACGCTGATGCAAGAAATCTCACAGCAAATGTATAGTATGCCATTATAAACGTAAGATTAGCTACATCAAAAGCGTTGGGATAGTTTGCAGACCCTACAAACTACTTGCAAGGTAATAAAACTTACATACATGTAAATGCATGCGCAGACTTGTCTCGAAATTGAAAATCTCACACCAGCCTGCTAACCAAATAAAGCGAATAAAGGATGATTTAAATCATAAAGTGCATTTCTGGAAAAAGGTAATGGTAGAAGTAATGGTAGCTTTATGTGTACTTGTTGGAAAACAAGCTAGTTACAAAAACAAAATTTATCGTTGTATCCATTTAAGTTTGCTATAGGATATTTAGTCCTAGGCTTGAACTACAAAGGGTGACATCATACGATAAAGGAAATACACAATATTTACAGCAATATGTACACTGCTTGTGTAATGTTACATGTTGCTGTCACGTCCGCAGGTTATTTTAATTATTCGTTATTGTTTTCTTCTTCGGTCATATTAGCAATTAGCGTAGCTGCAAATATTTGATTTACACTTCATCATGAACTCAGTTCCATATTCCATCCATCCATCCATTTTCCAACTCGCTTATCCTTCTGGGTCATGGGGGGTCCGGAGCCAATCCCAGAAGCTACGGGCACGAGGCGGGGAACAACCCAGGATGGGGGGCCAGCCCATCGCAGGGCACACTCACACACCATCCACTCACACATGCACCAGTTCCATATTACAGAGAAGAATACATGAGATACACATATCTAGGGTTTGGCTGATGTTTTATCGGTGATAAATAATGTAAAACGGAAGCATTATGATAAATGCTCAAAACAAGCTGCTGAGCTGTATTATAAGGGTCTGTTATGACATGAAAACAAATTAACAAGATTGTGTGCCTAAATTTAGAGAGAATAACACCTCGCACTGCATGTGCATTTACTTAAAACAGAGAAATTCATCTTACTTCGGAAATAATTCGTAAATCATATATTTGTCTAAATCTAATGAAATTGTAAAATAGATAGCAGTACTTATAAGGATGCATGTATTAGCTATTATCCAACATGACAGAATACATTAATTCATTGTCATTTCTTCTGTTTTCTCTACCTGGGAAGTATGGTCTGTTAAGCTTTAATAAGTTCCAGTGTATGACATTCTGTAGATCATCTACACAAATCATAGAGGGCACATGCTCCACACTCACAATCTATGGCGTTGATAGTGGTGAATGCAGGGTGACAAACCTATTTTATGAGACAGCTGTGTGACTGAAAACAGCCTTAGGGGTGCGATTCCGTTTAGCTTGTATTATGTTGTTACTGAAAAATGCATAGATACGAAAAGCAAACAATGAAATCTGTAAGGCTCCATGTAAAATTAGACACCAATTAATGTTACCTTCAAGCACTAAGTTAATATTTGGAATATATGAATTAAAATGTATTTTCTCTTATTTCAAAGAAAATATCCTAATATATCTTCCAGACACCTCAAAGGAATATAATTCCTCCAGATCACAACTGTACTGAAATGTGCATAATTTTTCTCTTTTGACTGTGAATATTTAAAAATGATAAAACAAACAGAAGGGAGGTGAAAGACCCAGGTAATTAGGTAAACAATATTATGCACAGAGGTGATGCCTTAAGGCAAGATTCTTTATTCCACGCTGACTAGTTTTGTAATAATTGTTCTTTCTCCTTGTTTATAAACCAGCATTACTACGGCTGATGTCATTGAATTAATATAATCATAACAACATGCTCACTAACTACACATCAATCGCTCAAAGTGCCAGGGAGCTCAATTTTCAAAAGAATTAGTTTGAATTCATTACTAGTACATTTATCAATCTAGCTGTTCCCAATCCCCGCTCAGTAGAGACTTCTCTAGCTACCATTGGCAAGATCAGCAGCTATTTTGGAGAAAATACTAACTGTAGGATGAAAACTGTGAAAAAAAATCGAGTGATGAAGCTGATTGAAATGATTTGAGAGCCGCTATGTTCTTTTCTGTGGTTCAGCAGTGGCAATAACAACACCAGGCCCCCGTGATTACTTGAATTAAACAGTCAGATTGCGTAGCAAACACAAAGAAGCCCTCTGACCGCTCTCATACTTTTTTTCTTCTTGTAGCCAAACACTTGATATACTGTAACACACCCACTCACCAGTATGTTCTCTAGGGAACACATCTTACCAAAATTGTTAGATAAGCTGGCCAAAGCATTGTTATAGAGCTTGTAGCGGCTCTTATAACAATGCTGGGCAGAAACACACTTCGACCAGTGAGACGACAGGGTCACGGCATTGGAAGGCAGATGCGTGGCTGGCTCAGAATGTTAGGCACAGATGCTAAAGCTGTTGAGGTCATTGGCACAGAAGAATGACTATCGTGGAGGGAGTGCACCCTTCTGAGAGCATGACAATGACAGTCAGACACAGTGAGCAAATGGTGAGCTTGCAGCCCAGATTTTACCCAAATGGATGCAATTATCCCAGACTCTCTGAACCCAAGAGCCAGGCTTGTGTGTGAAACCATGCACTATATAACACTGATAAAGTGTTATTAGTGTGTGATTAAGTACTGTGAAATGTAGCACACTTCAGTAAGAGGGGGTGGTTTTTAATATTGAGCATGGATAAGGGTCATGATTCCAGACTGTTGAGCTCCATTTCGGTGGCCATTATGTCTGATGCATTTTTATGATTCCTTGCCCACCACCCATGAAAAAACGATCGTGACTGCGGAGTGTCAGCCTCCATATAGAAACATCTGTAGCAGAGCTGCGCATCAGTCAGTCTGTCGGTGACGATGCCACACTGTTTGTCTCCGTCTGGCGTATGGAGGTTGTGCTTGCAGGCCGTGGAGGTTCACGCTTTTTAGTGCTGCACTTAAAGCCGCCGCAGATCTTCGCGTCTCTGTTGCTGAAGGTGGGACGGCTGCGAGGAGATTTCCATGGGAATAGGTGGGTCAGAGGCATGCGGAAAATGGGACAGTGCTGACGGTTTATAGGAGACGGCACGGGTACTGGGAGTTTTATGAGAAGACAGAAAGGTGGCAGATAAGAAGAGCAAGGGGCTCCCAGGGTCTGTACCAGCCCTCTGACCTCCACATGCCAAACACATCCTCAGCAGTTGGCAACATTTGGCAACAATTTCATCCCCCATAAATTCAAGATTAGATTTTTTTTGACGTGGATGAAACATCCCAGATATGTTTATATGTGTGTAAAGAGCTCATGAGATTGGATTAAATATTAAATATTATGTTTGAAAGTAGAGCTATTTGCACCACCGCTGTAATTCCTGAGAAATTAAATAATATCAAAATTATCACCATCAGCATCTGGGTTCTCCAGATCAAGATTTTTTTCTTCCATCCATCCATTGATCCAGCTTCCAACCCTAAACCTGGTCGGACTCACAGGAGGCCTGCAGCCTACAGCAAGCAGCAGAGGCCACAAGGCTGGGTTGCACCCTGTTTGGGATGCCAGTCCATCGCAGAGAAATGCTGCATCCATCCATCCATCCATCCATCCATCCATTTTCCATACTCACTTCTCCAATTCAAGTTTGTAGGGGTCTCAAATGATTTAAAGTAAATTCATGTCCTGAAGTCCTAATGCAGAACTGAGCTGTTTTCAATAGCGAAGGTAGGTTGATACAGTATGTTGAAAGATACACAAACGTCTCCGGGGAAGCGGCAGTTAACCTGCTTGTCAAGAGAAAGACAGCGGCTGTTTATTTCTCTTTATAAATAGTTTACAGTTAGATTTAACAGCTAGTTGTCCTGCTCTGAACATGGAGTGAAGTTCACCTAGACAGAAGAAAGCAACAGAAGTATTAAATGATTTAATGTAATAAAAACTGGTCTGTGCACATGAATATCCAAGACTTTATTTATTTGTCGGTTTGTATATTTATTATGACAACATTATTTTTCAGTATTTACAGGTTGATGTCCTGTAACTGGGAGTCATCTTATGTGAACCCCAACCCTGGTAATTACCAAATGGCTCAAGTAAGTTTCTACACTGGAATGAGGAGTGCAGCATTACTACAAATTACCTTGGTATAGTACATAATTCTATTAATAAAAATCACGCTAAAAATAAAAAGGAAATCCTCACAAGAGTATAAAAGAGCAACATTACAGAACAATATGGGGGGGATTTTCTTTTCTCAATTTATTGAGTTCCGGGAATCCTTGACACATGCACGCCCACCTAGCTGTAACATGATAAGTGGGCAGCCTTATAGCTTGACTCACTGTGAGCATTAATAGAAACACCACCCCCCCCATCCCCAACCAGTTTGGACAGTGTGTATGGTCATCAACTTTCCTGATATACCTCAACAGCTGTAGTCTAAACCATAGCCTTCGTTGCTCAATGCAAAATGGGGAGGGGAAGAGAGAGAGAGAAAGAGAGAGAGAGAGAAAAAAACTAGGGCGCTGTTATCTGGCCTTTTTTCAAACTAGAGTCGGAGATTTCCGGAGAGCAAGCTGGAGTGAGGAGACGTTGGGTGAGCTCTGGTCATTGAGTAGAATACTCAAGCTGCAAAGCCTCAACATCCAGGAACTTCAGGGTTGCAAGCGAAATAACTCACACTGACCATGCTTGAGAACAAGAAGGCAAAGGTGAGATTCACCTTCTTTGTCATCCTGGTGGGTATCTCAGCCATGTTCACCGCTGTGGTGACAGATCACTGGGCGGTGCTGAGCCCGCGAGTCGAGCAGCTCAACGACACCTGCGAGGCGGCCCACTTTGGCCTTTGGAGGCTCTGCAAGAAGACCATCTATATTGAGGAGGAGGAGGCCGTGGGCAAGGGCTGTGGCCCCATCAGCTTGCCTGGAGGTAAGAGCACCTCCAGTCCATGATGCTTGAGAACAAACCCTGTGCTCCGTCCCATTCAGGTACTGATAGTGGCCTGGAAGGAATCTCTTTAGAATGTGCTACTCCAGTCTTATTAAAGAGCTATTGATCAGTGTAAGAAATGCAGCACCTGTTTCTTTGCAGCAATGAGGCATTGGCAGTATTTGGAGGGGATAAGAACTCTGTGGGGGATCTAAGTCCTTGGGAAACAGCAATGTCTTAATGGTTCGGTTAGTGCCTCACCAACCAACCCCTTTCAGTTGAAGCAGATGAAGCAAGTTATAAGAGTGTGAGCAATGGTGGACAGTAGTTTGACTTATTTTTGTAACAATATATGCAAAAATTATTTGTTTATACTTTGGTATATTTACATTTAAACCATTTCATATATATATATATATATATATATATATATATATATGTGTGTGTGTGTGTGTGTGTGTGTATAAATTGAATAACCATATTGCCAATGAACAGTTTTGTGACAGAGTGTTGCCTAGGTTAATTGTAATTAGGTTGATTTTTTAAATTTGAGCATTTTCCAGTTCTACAAATAGACTTTTAGCAAGTGCATTCTATTAACTTCAAAGAATTCCCAATGCGGCAGTTTGAACAGGGCTATGCCCTCTCTTAACGCCTTAAAATAAACTGCATAATAACTGGGGTTGCCAGAGAGAGGAGTTTAACGGAAACCAGGCTCAGTTCAAGTTTGAGTTTTAAGAAAGTATGTGAAGCAGCAACACCGAAACAGAAGTCAGACTCAGTAACTTAGCTTTTTCAAGGGAACAGGAATAGATGGCAGTGCTGTCATTTTGACAGTTTATCTTGGTGAATCTCACACAGCACAAAACAGACTCTCTTATTTGACAGCTAAACACAATGCATAGTATGCTGGACAATCCGTCTCATAGAACAGTGTTTCCCAATCCGGTCCTTGGCGACCCCAGAAGGTCCATGTTTCTGCTCCCTATCACACAGTCCACACTGGAAGCTGGAAGGGAGGGACTGTCTGGGGGTCCCTGAGTACCAGGTTGGGAAACACTGTCATAGAAGACGTGTGGAATCCTCTTTGTGTGTTTTATGTCAGAAGCCCCTCAAGTTAGACAGGGCTATGCAACGTGTTTGGGGCTGAAGGTCGAAAAGTCGGCAAAACACCTGCTAGGGGAGATTAACACTTTAAAACATTCAGACTCTCCAGTGCAGCAGCTGTGAGCCGCAGTGTGACTGAGACCTGCTCCCACTCACGAATACGACGCCCCAAACGGCCCCCACCTGGCAGCACTCTTAAATAATATCTTAAATAATTAGAATAACAGGCAACAGTTGTGCGTGCCAACGGTGACGGAACACCACATCTTAAAAGAATGTTCTCGGGATTGTACAGCATTTATGCATTTTCTGTTGTTTATTCTGGGGAAAGAAGGAATACATTTTAATTCTATTTATTTATTTGGCAGAGAGTTTTGTCCAAAGAGACAATCCAATCAGTCAAGAGGGAATGGGGAATCAAAAGAGAGCGAGAGCTGGGGTTCAGTAGAAGGATCAAGGCAGGAATTTTGTAAATGCTGAAAGAATGATCGGGCTCTTGGGACTGAAGGGAACGACCACATTTGTAAACAGTTGTTCTCCAGTGCGTGTTGCTGAAAGCCTTGTGGGCGTAGCCCTGTGTGGCGTCATGCTGAGTCTCGACTCCGGGGAGGAACTCTTCTGATTTCTCAAAATCCCAGAGCCCCACCTTGGAGTGTGTGAAATTTCACTTCCACATACAACTGGGGCTTCCACTAAGTTCTATTTAAGGCCCATTTTTCAATATTAAAATGCGGCAAGAGAGCATACGCAAATTTTTGTTTTCAATGCTTGTAGCAAGATTTCCTTCAAAACAAGAGCCAGAAATAGTGCTTGGTCCAGGTACAGAATTTTCATGGAAACACTGAAATTAGTAACATTTTCTTTGTTTCATAATCATGTAGAAAAACAAGAGTAATAAACTTTCTTTCCATGCAGCCAAAAACATCACATGATTCAGTTAATATCAAGAAAATACAATTTTCAGCTTTACTCAAGAAAAAGAACATACTCACTTATTGATGTCCTTTGAAAGAGAGGGACCCTTTCCTACTAAGAACTCAGAGCTTATATGGCTGAAGAAGCACCATGCGCGTGAGATGTTATGAGATGGATGGATGCCAGGATGTAAATAAACTTTGAAGAGATCCATGTTGCACGTTAGAGGCAGTCTTGGCGCCTCAACTCTATTTAGAGAGAAACAAGGTTTATGGTGGGCCTAATATTAACTATGCCCTCTTTACTCATGAACAAATCTATGTTTTCCGATGTTTTCACTCAGAAAAACAGCAAAACACCATCTAGGAATGTGTCACTGAAATAGAAACCTCTCCTTTTGTAACAATATACTTTTAAAAAAATCAGTTGAGAACACAGACAGATTAGCGAGTATAAATCCAGGAAGCATTTGTTGCAGAACAGCTGAAAATGCCAGCGATCTGTGACCAAGCAAAGCAAAGGCTACAGCCTCAGTTTCAAACTATGCATTCCTGAAACAGACCTGCAAACATCTGGTGTGACACTTATGCTTTCAGATTGTCATGCTCACGCAAGAAATCTTATGGCAAATCTATATCATTCCATTATGGATGGATGGATAGATAGTAGGAGGGTAACGGTGCAGAAAAATCACGGTTTGGTACGGTTGGTTTTTAGGTCATGGTTCGGTATGTTTTTGGTATGGCAGCGGTAAAAGAAACAAAATATAAATTGCTTTATTTTCTTTATTTCTTTAAACAGTGCATTACTGAACAAAGTATGACTGTCTTTTTTAAATTAAAAAGTCTCTGTCAATACTGCTGCAACCTACTAACGATCTAATGCAAATAAAATTGAATTGAATTAATGACAAAAGTAAATCAAAATAAATATTCTATCAAGGAAATAAGAATAAAATGAATTTCATTAAGGTGCACATTTAGAAAATTAACTGTACCTGATTTGTACTGTACTGTAGCAGCTTTCAGCCTTGTATTCGAACTGTGCAACACAAATATTCAAAAAATGCAACAATATAACAATATAAATATCAATTATGGTGCAGCATTTAAAAAAAACTACCTGTGCTGTACTTGTATTCACATTAACAGCTTCCAGTTTCACATTAGGATGCACGCGCACATGTGTAGTGACAACAGCATTATGAAATCTCATGGTCGTAGGAACAAATGATCTTCTAAAACGTTCTGTTCTACAGCACAGTGAGAGAAGGTGACTAGTTACTACATTATAAACCTAAAATTAGCTACATCAAAAGCGCTGGGATAGTTTGCAAGGTAATAAAGCTGTAAATGTGTTTGCGGACTTGTCTCGAATTGAAAATCTCACTCCAGCCAGCTGAACAAAGTTGGCAACCCTGCCTGGAAATCTATGATTCTATGAGACTGAAAGGGTTAGTTGATGATCTGCTGGGTCTCTGCATCCTTGCTTACATGGACAACGAAGACCATGAGCTGCCTCACTGAGCTGCATCAATATAAAGATATAGAGTATTGTATAGAGTATTGTTTAGAGTATAGAGAGAGGGTCTCCATGCCTTTGCAGGTTGGGTGAACAGCCGTAAGTGAATGGGGATCTGGAGCATATTTCAATGCAATATTAACATGGATATATCTGCAGTTTTGGTGTGGGGGGCTGTCTATTTTTATTTGGGGGGGGGGGGGGCGGCTTGGAGAGGACGGGAGTCGCTTGAGGGGAGTGAGGGCGGTGGGTGATTTTGACTTTCTGAGCAAATATACATTTACTGTTCAGGCATTACAGCTGATAAAATTACAAAATGGAACATAACTCAATTTTACATGCCCGCACCGTTATCTGCAGCGAGGAAATCACTTTAATTAGCTTTGCATCCCTAAATCAGTACAAACATAATGAGCAGGTTCTTTGTCTGCGTGAATGCACTGACTGAGATGACTGACTTTCATATTTAATGCAGATTTTCTTTTTAATGCTTTGTAATTTCCTATTTATTTTCCCACCTTGTCTGATGTGGAAAAATAAATGTCTGTGTTTGTGATACTTCTAAACCCAAACTAATAAAAGCACTTTAATTCTATCTTCCTGCCCATGGGTTTTATCAAGCTGCCGATTAAACAAACCTGTAAAAGAATCCACTGCAGGAACTAATATGTACATTTACAGTACTATGCATAAGGAAACGTTTAAAGCTTTTTTTGTCTAGGTAGTAAGTGTATATTTGCTTATTACAAAACTTAACCTAATATTAAAATACATTGTCACTGTCCAATGAAACCTCTTATGTCCACTTTTTCACTACTGTGATTTTTAGTATAGATGGAATGCACCCCTCCTCCTTGGACTGCCACCTTATCGTGGTGGAGGGGTTTGCGTGCCTCAGTGACCCTGGAGGCTATGTTGTCGGGGGCAATAGCAACTGGTAGGGTTTTCAAGGCAAAAAGGTCCCAGGGGAGGGGCCAGACAAAGAGCAATCCGAAAACCCCCAAAGAATTCAGTCAAGGTCACCGGGGCCCCACCCTGGAGCCAGGCCTGGGGGAGGGGCCCCTTGGTGAGCACCTGGTGGCTGGGCCTTGGCCCATAGGGCCCAGCTGGACCCAGCCCAAAAGGGGTACGCAGGACTGTCCCCAGGGGTTCGTTGCATTGTGGATCGGGTGGCGGCCAAGGGAGGCCCTGGCGGTCTGATCCCCGGCAGACAAAACTGGGGTTTTCAGGACATGGAATGTCACCTCTCTGGTGGGGAAGGAGCCTGAGCTTGTACGTGAGGTTGAGAGATACTGGCTAGATATAGTCGGGCTCACCTCAACGCACAGCGTGGGTTCTGGAACCAATCTCCTGGAGATGGGCTGGATGCTCTTTTGTTGCGGCAGGTGAGTGACGCCAGGCTGGGGTGGGGCTACTGGTGCATTAACAAAGGAGTTTACCCCGATGAACGAGAGGGTTGTCTCCCTGCGCCTTCGGGTCGGGGATAGGTCTCTGATTGTCATCTGTGCTTATGTGCTGAATGACAGTTCAGAGTACCCGGCCTTCTTGCAATTCTTTTGCTGGGGGACTTCAACGCTCACATGGGCAATGACAGTGTGGCCTGGAGTGGGGTGATTGGGAGGAACGGACTCCCTGATCTGAACCTGAGTGGTGTTCTGTTATTGGACTACTGTATATTGCATGGTTTATCCATAGTGAACACCATGTTCTAGCATAAGGGTGTCCATAAGTAGACATAGTACGAACATGCCCGGGGCTACAGGTCGATGATCGATTTCATAATCGTATCATCTGATCTGTAGCCTTCTGTCTTGGACACTCGGGTGAAGAGAGGGGCAGAGCTGTCAACTGATCACCACCTGGTGGTGAGTTGGCTTAGGTGGCAGGGGAGGAAGCCGGTCAGACCTGGTAGGCCCAAGCGCATAGGAAGGGTCTGCTGGGAACGTCTGGCAGAGGCTCCTGTTCACCGGATCTTTAACTTGCACCTCCGGCAAAATTCTGACTGCATAACGGGGGAGGTTGGGGACATGGAGTCTGAATGGACACTGTTCTGGACCTCCATTGTGGAGGTGGCCGTACGGAGTTGTGGCTGCAGGGTGGTCAGTGCCAGTCGTGGCAGTAACCCTCGTACTCGATGGTGGACACCAGAGGTGTGGGAGGTTCTCAAGCTGAAGAAGGAGGCATACCGGGAATTATTAGCCTGGGAGTCTCCGGAGGCAGCTGACGGGTACCGGCAGGCCAGGCAGAACGCAGCTTGGGCGGTCGCAGAAGCAAAAACCCGGGCATGGGAGGAGTTCGGTGAGGCCATGGAAAGTGACTTTCGATCGGCCTCAAAAAGGTTCTGACAAACCATCCGGAATATCAGGAGGGGGAAGCAGCTTCTGGTTCCTACTATTTATAGTGGGAAGGGGGTGCTGTTCACCTCACCTGGGGATATCACCCGGAGGTGGAAAAAATACTTTGAGGACCTCCTCAACCCTGCCTCAGATACATCTACGCACACTGCCTTTGAGACATCTGAGGTCGCAGAGCACGAGGGGGCTAGAGTGGACTTGCACATCACTGGGGCTGAGGTGGCCAGGGTAGTTAAAGAGCTGCGAGGTGGCCGGGCTCCGGGGGTGGACCAGATCCACCCGGAGTACCTAAAGGCTCTGGATGTTGTGGGGCTATCATGGCTGACACGCCTTCTCAACAGCACATGGAAGTCAGAGACAGTGCCGCTGGATTGACAGACCAGAGTAGCGGTCCCCTTATTTAAGAAAGGGGACCGGAGGGTGTGTTCCAACTACAGGGGGATCACACTTCTCAGCCTTCCTGGGAAAGTCTATTCCAGGGTATTGGAGAGGAGTGTGAGATCGATAGTCTAATCTCAGATTCAGGAGGAACAATGTGGTTTTCTTCCTTGCCATGGAACACTGGACCAGCTGTATACCCTTGCAAATGTACTCGAGGGGGCTGGGAGTTTGCCTATCCAGTCTACATGTGTTTTCTGGATTTGGAAAAGGCTTACAACCGGGTTCTCCAAGGTGCTCTGTGGGGGGTGCTTCGGGAGTATGGGGTTCGGGGTCCACTATTGTGGGCGATTCGGTCCTTGTATGAATGGAGCAGAAGCTTGGTCTGCATTGCCGGTAATAAGTCGGACGTGTTCCCAGTGTGGTGCCAGGGCTGCCCTTTGTCATCGGTCCTGTTTATAATATTTATGGACAGGATTTCTAGGCGCAGCCAGGGTGTTGAGGGTGTCCAGTTTGGTGGCCTCAGGATTGCGTTACTGCTTTTTGCGGACAATGTCGTCCTGTTGGCTTCATCTGCTGGGGACCTCCAGCATGCTCTGGGGCGGTTCGCAGCCGAGTGCGAAGCGGCGGGGATGAGGATTAGCACCTCCAAGTCCAAGACTATGGTTCTTAGCCAGAAACGGGTGGATTGCCCTCTTCAGGTCAGGAAGGAGGTACTGCCTCAAGTGGAGGAGTTCATGTATCTCGGGGTCTCATTAACGAGTGAGGGTAGGTGAGATCAAGACGAATCGGAGCAGCGTCTGCAGTTTTGCAGGCACTTAACTGGTTTGTTATGGCTAAAAAAGAACTGAGCCAGAAAGCAAAGCTCTCGATCTATTGGTCCATCTTCGTTTCTACCCTCACCTATGGTCATGAGCTATGGGTAATGACCGAAAGAATGAGATCATGGATACAGGCGGCCGAAATGAGGTTTCTCCGCAGGGTGTCTGGGCTCTCCCTTAGAGATAAGGTGAGAAGTTCGGATATCCGGGAGAGTCTCAGAGTAGAACCGCTGCTTCTCCACGTCGAAAGGAGCCAGTTGAGGTGGTTTGGACATCTGGTGCGGATGCCTCCTGGGCGGCTACCCGGAGAGGTTTTCCGTGCATGTCCTACAGGGAGGAGGCCCCGGGGCAGACCCAGGACATGCTGGAATTGTATCTCTTGGTTGGCTTGGGAACGCCTCGGCACCCCCCGCCCCCCCCCCCTCGTAGAGCTGGTAGAAGTAGCTGGGGAGAGGGAGGTCTAAGTATCTCTCCTGAAGCTGCTACCCCCGTGATCTGAACCCTGGACAAGCGGAAGCTAATGGATGGATGGATGGATGGAACGCACTCATTCTCCTATGTCTACTGCATAGTGTTTGGCATCTATATGACCAATGAAAAGATGTTTTATGAAGTCATCTGTGAAATTAGTACAGTGGTACTTCGGAACACGAACTTAATTCGTTCCAGAAGGCTGGTTGAGTTTCAATTTGGTTGAGGTCCAAGTCGAATTTCCCCATAAGAAATACTGTAAATGAATTTAATCTGTTCCAGACCCCCAAGTGTTTGACTATTTAAACCTGTCTACGTACATAACTAATGATAAAAAGCATTAATAATCAATATAAAACTAATACAGGTATCCCCTGTTTAATATACATTTGATCAACGTCCATTCGCGTTAACGACTGTGGCCTGAAAATGTACAATGAAAAATAAAATCTGTGTTTTAATGCTGGAGTACTGAGGTACCACTGTATATATATATATATATATATATATATATATATACACAGTATATTGCGTGGGGCCACGAGTTAAAGTTTCTGAGAAAATGTGCTTTTTTCACTCTCCTGAAATAACAGATTTACATGTTTTTTTTATTGGTAATGATATACAACACAATAAAGAAGTAAAAAGGAATTTCTTCTGTTCTCCAAAAAGTGTGCTGATATCCTGTTGGATTGCTAGATGAGCATCACTTCAGTTCCCAAACCTCTCCTCAGGGGACCCCCAATCATTCCATGTATTTGTTAAATTTCATCACCAGTTCACTTAATTAATTAACTTAATTGGTTAAAAAACTTGATGAGGTACTGATTAGCCATACAAGGCATGCTAATGGCACAACTGGGTGTAACAAATAAAATAATTATAGTTTCGCACCAATACGAAGATCTTTTAAGCCAGTGTTTTCTAATCCAGTCCTCGGGGACCCACAGACAGTGTGTGTTTTTGGGGGGCAAAGATGTGGACTGTCTGGCAGGGAGCTGGGAGGGAGCAAAAATGTGGACTGTCTGGCAGGGAGCTGGGAGGGAGGAAATCCGTGGACCGTCCAGGTTGGGAAACACTGTTTTAAACTGACAATAGATTCTTGCACAGTACTGTACATGATTAAATGTATAAACCTGAGGGATAGTCATTTGTACTGCCCACTCGCAGTCAGCTGTCCCGGAGCAGAGGCACGGACCCTGGGCCTCGGCCAGGCGATTGATAGCGCCACCTGTGCAGTCGACACATAGTTGCAGCCCTCACTCGACGCCATTCATCCACAGGACAAACCATTACAGGCCCCAGGGGAATCTAGGCTGGCCGCCCAGGCTTTGCCCTTGTGGGGTGGGGGGGGGGTGGGGGATGGGTTCAGACAGAGCTCCTCAGAAGCAGACCGGCGTCCTTCACGCTGCATACCAATGAGCAGACGCCCAAACGTTGCGAGGTCTGCGTTTTCCCACTTCATGTTTGTTTGTGGATCAAAAACAGATTTTTTTGGTGCTGTTCCCGGCAGATCGTGCCGCAGACTCACAAGTTTGCCTGTAGCATAAATATCAAACATAAGCAGGCAATGGAAGGGCACTAACCCAAGGTATATGCGATGCAGCAGCTATTTACAGTCATTAACGACTGCTACCAGAGACAACTAACCTAACCAGCTGGAGGCCTCAACCAGACTTCAGCTCATGTACACAGAACATGGCAGCCGTTCAATTTTCATCACACCATGGAAGACTGTATATTAATAAAATGACCCAGATATCTCAATGCAGACTGGGTTTCCTGCTTTAGCAACTCTCTCTTTTCACCTTGACCCAGAATCTCACGATTATTTTGTGTTTAGACGAAAGAATATTATGCTTCCCAGCCCTGGACACATACCATTGTGACCCCCCTGCCCCCGCCCCCCCATCCCTGCCGGTGCCCGGAAGCTGGGAATTTGTAGATGTGTGAGGCTGCTGGAGCCAGGAGCACAAATCCTGGCTTGACAAACTGTGTATGTGAGGGGAGCAGAGTGGGACCCGTTAACGAGGCCTGCGCCGTAACGATGTCCGCCTGCTGACAGAGGCAGCAGCGAGAGTGACCGTCTCTTTGGCAGGATCCCTTGGCCGGGTCCGCGCTGGTACCGTACTCAGCAACGCCAAATAAAATGCCCGGCGAAAGCTCCCCCTGTCGGCCCTTTCATGCGCTTCACGTCTACAGCGAAGTCCGTCATGTTTATTCCCCGTAGGGCCACAGAGAATGCTGGTGACGGGGGTCCCTATACTGCACTGTACACCTCACCACCCTCACCGATAGATCAGCCACCTGTCAGAGGCACGGAGGCTGCATGACAAAGCACTGGGCCGGTTACTAACATGCTAATATAAGGGATTTTCCCTTCAGGAAGACCTGCATCTCCTTCTAAGCGCCTGGCAGGACCATGCAAAGCCCTCCTGAACAGATTCAAGATTCAGAGTTTTGTTGTCATATATACAAGAACAGTGTACAAAGTACCATGAAATTCTTACTTAGATGGTTTTTCCACACACTAGAGACAATTAACAGAGCAGTGCAGCGTTACAATACTAAGATACAATACTACGTACAAAATACTACCTACTATGAGATATCAAAACAACATATATCTTGCGACATATAATGCAGCAATCAACATGAGGTAGTAAAGCGATATGTGCCAGAGCAAAGTAGCAATATGAAATGGCACAGTGGGTAGTATACAGAGAATACTGTAGCAATTTTACAGAATTAGTAATAAATTAAAAGTGACACAGCAAAGTGATGAGTATGGATCAGTGCGAAAGATAATGATAGGGTGAAAAAAAGATTCTTTCAAGGCATGCTTAACTTAATTAAAAAAATGTTTGGTCCTATTTTCATTTCAAATACAGAATGATGGTGTTTCATCCTGCACCACAAAAATGCTGCTATTTACCCAAGTGGGGAACCTTCTGGCCACAGAGATGATGCGACTCCATCCTCTGTGGCTAATTCTGTTTTATTAGTATTGTGTGCCAAAGTCAACATATTCAACCGAACCAAAATACCGTTTTGTCTATTTCCGTAGCTGGCTATTTGGCTGCGAACGTTTGATGTGGCTTCTTGTTCAGTGGTACCACAGCGGGCACCTTTCTCATATGGCAGGTTACTAGGGTTCATTACATTACCAGCTGATAATAAAATGAACAACTGAGGAGCTCTTAACTGCTGTGCTAGAACACACGCACACACATTTATATTCATGTCTTTGTGGGGACTGTTGATTCATTTCTATGGGAGAAACCCTAATCCATAAGTAACCATACAAAATGCAAGACTTCTGGAATTTTTAGTTTTTTGATTGCAGTCACAGATTTTTATGAAACTGAATTTCCCCTTGCGAGGAGTGAAAAAAGGGTTTCACACAAACACGCATACACACAGACACAGCACGCACGTGCACATACACAGTAAGGGCAAAATAGAACAATTTACCTAACTGCGTATCTTTATGATATTTTTATTATATAAATAGTGAATACATCAGGCTGTTTGTACCTCCAGTACCTGCACTAATAGTGTCTGCACATCACCAGCAAGACCAGTGATCGTGACTGACAGCAGCTGCTCATGTGTCTATAAATAAATAGTTCAAGAAGAGGAGAAAGCTTTGTGGCGGGGGAGGGGGAGGGTCCTTCAATTAGGAAACAGAAAAATCAACAAGGCAGGCAGTGCAGATGTATAATTGACATTATCTGGGAACCACGTCTCCTGAAGATGGTCCAGGCATCGGTAAACGATAGCCACCCGACTGGATCAGCTGTCAAGCACCATCTGTACACAGCAGCAAAGGGGCACGTTTCCATGCAATGCTGAGGTCATTGTTATGCCTGTGAGAGGCCCTTGGAGTCAGAGCTAGTTCACACATTAGCTCATTGAGTAAATAAAAAGAGAGGCTTCCAGATCCCCTTGCTGCGTGACATCTGAAGCACGCTCGGATTCTTGCAATAATGCAGTGACATACATTACACATTTGCCTCTTTGCATATACCCTGCACTTTTACAACACTGCAAGTCTCAAAAAAAACACCTAGCTTGCAAGACTCGTAAATCTATTTCTGTCTCTCAAAGCCATATGACACCGAACAAATGTCTGGTGGCAATGAAACAGTCACCGATGACACAAATACACAGCTATTCAGACCTAAACTGGATGAATTTGATAGGTGCAGATCCTAATAAGAGATCAAGGCACCCTGCTAACAGGCACTTATTTAAGGCTTATCCACTGTAAACATATACATTCATCATGAGGTGGACATTATTGCGTTAACAGGATTTTGAGTAAATGATCTGCTTAGATACAAGAGTAATTGCATTATTGTTGCTTATATGTGGGTGAAAATGTATGTGAGACAAATGTTTAACACCTGTATAGCTAGATTAACTAAATATAAAATAGATAAGCCCACTTGAAGCTCTTCAAATTCCTTAGGTTTTACTAAGGGATCCATGTATCAGTAGAATATATTTTGAGCCTGTTGTAAACGGATATATACAATAACAGTAATCACCTGCTGTAAAATTTATACACACACACATACACACACTCACACATACCCACAAACTCTGGAGACCTTGTGTCAAACCTCTTTCTGCCACCTACCTGGGCTTTAACCTGATAAATCACAAACGCACCGGTTGCTAAGAAACCTCTGCTATCATATTACTGACAGGATGGATTCTCATCCCCGAGTCACAAACAGCCCCACAGCTAAAAAAGCTTTTTAAAAAGCCGTCATCTGCTCAGACTGTTTTGGCATTATGCCTTGTATCCGTCAGTGTAATTAATCCAAAGGTCTAACATACAGAAGCCAAACAAGTTGTAACCTTCTGACATTGTTGTACAGAATTCAAGCAAAGATTGGTTTTATTGGGGGAGATTAAACTTCATTAGGCGTGAATACATGACAGAAATTAGCTCTGCACCTTTGAATAAATGTGGTATAATTTTTTTTATTCTTACTACCATTCTATTTAAAGTCCATTTAAAATAATTTAAAGCATAGTATTTGACTAGTCAACTGTGTGTCTAAGGTCTTATGTTGATATTCACTTCGTTATTCCATAACTGCGAGTTTCCTTCAGAAATATTCCGGACAGAAGCCATCAGTTCAGTTTTTGGTGGGACCAAATAAAAGCACTACCAGTTTCAACATGGTCCATTCTGTACCACTGTTCCATTAATATTAAAGTGGAAGAAAGTAAAATATTCAATATTTTTAAAGCAAGCAAGAGGTTAAAAATTGTGAAATGACCTCGCGCGCATGTGAAATGACCTCGCGCATGTGAAATGACCTCGCGCGCATGTGAAATGACCTCGCGCGCATGTGAAATGACCTCGCGCGCATGTGAAATGATCTCGCGCGCATGTGAAATGACCTCGCGCGCATGTGAAATGACCTCGCGCGCATGTGAAATGACCTCGCGCGCATGTGAAATGACCTTGTGCGCATGTGAAATGATCTTGTGCGCATGTGAAATGATCTTGTGCGCATGCGAAAGTAAGAGCATTTTATTCTTTTGCACAGGCCCCTTCAGGGGCTCCGTATTAACCAATAATCATCATCATTTAATTATCAACTTCAGGTAATTAGTTTTACTTAATACAATGCACTCCATTGGTAAGGTTAGTAGTAGTAATAGCAACAACGACAATAATAATGACAATAATAATTGATACAATAATGATTGCTGTAGTGAGCAAGCAAAATGGGAAAAGGATTTTACATGAATCTGTTAAAACTACACCTCCCTGGTGCTGTGATATAGAACACAGAACTATATCAGTGGTCCAGGGAGCTCTGGGGAAAACTGGAAGACGTCTCCTTAGTGATGTAAAGCTCTGAAACCCCATTGGTCAGTGTTGGCTGTACTGTGTACTGTCCATACTGTCATTAAATTAAGCTCAGTTTTCTTCATTTCTGTCCTGGTACTACTGCTGAAAGAGGTTTTTGGGTAATAATAATAATTATTATTATTATTTAATATGATGATGATTATTATTATTATTACTATTATTACTATTATTATTATAGTGTACATATCTACGATGTGCATTAAGTTTTTGTTTCTCTGCCCCTTTTTTCCATTATCTGTTAAAATGGTTGTTCTGAATGTCTTGATTGCAACATGGAAATTGCTTGAATTGTTTGGGTGCTGCATTCCTAAAGTAATGAATTAATAAGTACATATTAACATAACTGGCATCTCTGAATAGTCTATACTGCAGTGTACGTGCCCTGAGATGAAATTGCACCAGATCCAGGGTGTTCCCCAACCCTGTGACCCTGCGCTGCCTGGGATAGACTCCAGGTCCCTCTGTGACCCTGCGCTGCCTGGGATAGGCTCCAGGTCCCACTGTGACCCTGCGCTGCCTGGGATAGGCTCCAGGTCCCTCTGTGACCCTGCGCTGCCTGGGATAGGCTCCAGGTCCCTCTGTGACCCTGCGCTGCCTGGGATAGGCTCCAGGTCCCTCTGTGACCCTGCGCTGCCTGGGATAGGCTCCAGGTCCCTCTGTGACCCTGCGCTGCCTGGGATAGGCTCCAGGTCCCTTTGTGACCCTACGCTGCCTTAGTCATTGTAGGATCAATTTACAGACATATTTTTGCATATTGCTATATCATGACCATTTTAAATGACCACTTTTTTGACAACCCATAATCCATAAAGTGTTTAATAAATATTTTGACACCCTGTCTTTGTACCCAAGGGCTGCATGTTATGCAAAACCTGCTACTGCATTTGTGTGAGTCAGCGCTTAGCGACGCGATGGAGCAGCTCTTGAACCATGACTTGTCGTTTCATACCGACTACTACAGCCATTCCAGCAAAAGCAGCCTCACGAGGCATAAATAAGGGATTCCTGAGTTGCCGTTCCTTTGGCAGGCGCGGCATTCAAAGGGAGCCCCAAGCGTCTGTGCCAACCGGAAATCCCCATTTATACACAGCACTTGAAAAGAATTGTACTTTTCACATCGAGTTTAGTTCTGTTCTGTGTGTAATAGTAGCACACAGAAAGTGCCTCAGAGTCACACCACGACACCGGCGTCTTGTTATTGATGTGTAATAAAAACACTTCAAGTTACTGCCTCTATTATTTAACTCAAACCACTTGAAGGAGTACTTATGTTAGCAGGTTCAATATGAAATTAGGCCAGATTTACTCTTGCCCCGCAGAATAAATTCAACTCTGATCTGTGCCAAAGGATTGAGGTTTATAAGCTCTGCCATGCAATGAAAAAATATCCTCAAATTGTTTTTAATAAGTTTTTTGACCTGGAAAGGGCCTTTGCGAATGAACTGCAACTCCAGCAGAACACCATGAGATCCATATCATCTGAGTATGTGGTCGATCATCTGAGTATGTGGTACCATTTACCAAAATCCCTCCACGAGTAAAACATAAAATCATCGACAGTCACAAGAAACACTAAAATGACAGGGATTTTTCAGGATCCTCTCACCTAAGCTGAGGACACCCTTAATGACTCTGAAGATTAGAAAGACACTAAACAATAGTATATGTGGGAGTGCAGCAATTTTGGAAGCATTTCTTGCTAAAAGAGAAACATGAAAGTGGCTTCCAATTGCACCAAAGCCCACCCGTGTGATGATCAGGAGTTCAGAAATAAAGCTCTTTTGAAAGATGAGTCAAAAAAACACACTGCACCCCAGAGTGAGAAATTGTACCAGTGATCTAGTCTGGTTGCGATATGCGGACAAATTGCAGATAGTGTTGCGATATGCAGACAAATTGCTGTTATTGAAGGAACAGTGAGCGGCTCTGTGCCTGAGAATCATACATAAGAAGGTCAGGTCAGCCATCTGCGAGCAGAGACTGATAGAGAGCCCCGGTTCTGAGCAAGACTGACCAGAAACATGCTAGCAAGTCTGTATTAAAATGACAGAGACATAGGAATATCAAAGAGCTTGGACTGATAATGATATTGGCTCAGTTGGTAGCACTGTAGCCTCATTTCTGTAGGTTGTGGATTCAAATCCTACCTCCCCTCTGTATGTAAGGAGTCTGCATGTTCTCCTCAAACCAGGAGGGTTTCCTCCTGCAGTCCAAAAGCATGTAGTTGCTAGTTGGCATCTCTATATTGTCCATGGAGTGTGTGCAGAGTTGGGTGTGCAGGTCCCATGAGTCCTGCCCAAGATTTTGGATCAACCAATCAGTTGAGTATAAAGAATCACAGTCACTGAGTTTTCAACTGGTTGGTTTAAACAAAATCTTGGTCTGGACTTTTCCTCTGTGGACCTGAACTACCCAACTCTGAGTGTGTGTTTGCCTTGTGATGTACTGGCCAATCCCATGCAATATAGGGCACAAGGCTGGGGTTCACCCTGCAAAGGATAGCAGTCCATAACAGGGCACACACAGAGTTAGTCTGAGTCTCTGGTCTGCAGAAAAGCCAGATGGCACAGAAAGAACAAAGAACTTCCACACTGAGACCACAAGGGATTTAATCTTTCATCAATTTATATTTCATAAATGACACAATTGTACAAGAAAACGATATTCCCATTAGAAAGTCCTTTTCTTACACAGGGCAGCAGCAGTGCACTTTTGATATAACATTTTGCCTTCTTCTACCACTCATGGAGTTCATGAGCTTTACTTGGAAAATACAAATCCACATGCAGGTCACTTGTCTGTCATGATCCTGTTTGGGTATGTCAGCAAAAAAAAATTTAAAAGATCACCTATAATCTTTCCCACCATCTTGCCCACAGAACGGAACTGTTCATACTTCAAACATTTCAATCCTGGGGAAGATGCGGAGGTTTTTGAAGTTAAAACTCAGAAAGGTAGGTGATGTATTCCAGCTTAACAAATGCTACTCTCACACATTGCATGTACTATACACTGTAAGCTGGATATTTGAAAGGCCTTCCTACTTTACCATCACATCTGAAAAAGATATCTTACCCGGAGTTAAATGTATTTCTTGGACAAGTATCGATAAATGCCACAAATTTACACAGGATGGAAACTTGTCTTACAAATTACCTCAGTGACATCTGTGCAGATTGCTTCAGTGTCTGCCTGTCATCCTATTTATTAAATGACAGGAAAATTAACTCTAACTGAATTCATCCTAGTCTTGAGCATTATTAACAATTATTAACATTATTAAGTGTTAGCATTTCAAGTATATAGCCTTTATAATATGGAATCAAACTGCTTCTATGTATCACTGAAGAGGTTATTCCCCAACTTGGTCCTCATCACACACTGTGTAAACTTCTCATACAATTTTCCAAACTTTAATAAAAAACCAAATGGTGTAACTATTTAGTTTTAACAACTTAATCCTCGGGGCCAAAACTATTTGAAAGGATATTGGAAAATCTGTAGTCATTTTTTCCACCATTACAATTATTCATAATGATAATTTAGTTTAACAAAACTGGGGGAATTAAAGCGATTGTGATTAGTCAGTTGTTATTTTAATGGGCAGAATCTTCAAAATATAGAAAAGCAATTCGGTGAACCGTATTTCAATAAAATAGAATTAAGATGTTAGCCGTACCCATAACGATCAGCTTTGGGATGCTTCCATAAAGGCTTCTGTTTCTACTGTTTCTCCTGTGGGAGGGCCGGGCTGTGGGTGGGATTATCCAGCGTTCTTAATCAATGACAAACCCACTTCCCACTCCTGAATTAGTTTATTCCCACCGGCCTAAAACACACTGATCCCACTGTCCATAACGTCTGAAGCCTCCTGTCTACAGTGATCCCATTAGCATCCGTGACAACAAATTACTGCCTTTTCTATCATTGTTTATTTCCTGTAGCCTATGAACACACTCACCCTCCTTAGATATGAGCAGTGAATTTGACTGATATAAAGATCACCAAGGTGTAGAGTATTGAGGCAGTGAGGCAGGCCGGTCACTTGGTCTCTGTCGGCGTGCCCCCTGAGACTCACAGCACCTGTCCGTTTGCTGGGAGTGGAGGGCAGTGGGCACAGGGAGAGCAGCCTTCATCTCGCACACGCACAGTAACAGCTGACTAAATTGGAACAGGAATAATTTATGTGGGGCCTGTAGGGACGCTGACAGTTGCCGACATCGTAAGCTCATTATTTGCAAAGTCACTAGCGCCCTGTCAGGAGCTGAGAACAATCTGAGGATGTTCTGCCCTGGATACACATCCCATAATATGATACGGGCAAATTATACTCCTAACATAAGAGACACCAAGCCAATCAAGATATAGTGGAGTCACAGAGGTTCCTTCATTCCTTCCTGACATTACATATGTGTCCATGACTTCATTCAAGGTTTCATTCATCAGTTGGACATTGTCACTCGTCTTAAATAAGCCAGCAGTCGTCATTTGAAGAAAATCAAAATGAATTTAAAAAAAAAAGGCTTTTTTTTCTTTTTAAAAGACATGCCCGTGGAATAAATTCAGTGCCACGGTGGCTCAGAATAATCTAAATACATTAGCTTCAGCTTCCCGTGAAATAAAGGCTTGTATATGAAGTCATAATTATACATGTCTATCACGAAAGCACGGAGCTGACAGACGAGCCCTCACAAACACACTTCTTTGTTGTCACCTGTCTAGAAGCTAGTAGAGATCCTGGAGTGCAAATTCACCATGTACCATCCGCTTATATGACCACTGAGACATCCACACAGAAGGTACAGAAGCTTATTGAAGAAAAATAAAGCAGACTTGAGACTAATCTAATTCAGAAAGCCACCTTTTTTGCACACATGAACAAGGTGAGTGACATGAACTGTACAGTGAAATATACAGCTGATGACGTAAGCAAGTGCTAGTCAATTTGGCCAGAAACATCTGCCAAGCAACAAAATAATGTTACAGTAATTTGTTGGTTCACTTAAAGGCAGATGGAGCATCTTCTACATAATTAGCAATGGATTTGCAAGTTTCTTCTTGAGCCATTTATTCAGCATCCCATGTGGGTTTTCAAAAACATACCAATCAATGCAATCTTCCCATTTCCTGCTTTCTGTTTGCCCCCTTTATCCAATCAAATTTCTTCAAATTCAAACAGGTAAACTCAGTGGTGTCTCTAGAGATTTTGGGCCCCATGAAAACATTTCATATTGGGCCCCCAACTAGAACCAATCCAATTATGTTCCAGATTTTTTATGGTCCCTGAATAGTCCTAACTTTCCCTCCTTTTCCGGCGCCCTAGGTCAACTTATGCATAAATCTTAAAGAGCAGATTCTAAACAATATTGATATATTTGAAATATATTAGATAAACATATCAGATAAAACACATGCATAACAGGGGATTTCAGTGCAAACATCCCCTATCTATTCAACAAGAACAGAGCTTCTACCCATGACCACTTTTGGACCAATCAGATCAATTGTTCCGTCTTCTGTAGCTGAGCTGCTCTCCCTGATGCTCTCTGTCTTCTGTGAAATGACTCAATGAATCAACCTAGGGGACTGTCTGCCAGATTCGTGTTTTAATTAGAAGCCATCAGTCCTCCCTTCAGCAGAAATGAGTCTGATTAACACACAACACAGCATTTGCAATTCTGATGAATTACTCATCTCAATTAAAATAATAATAATAATTATTATTGTTATTGGATTCCTATGAAATGCATAGCCAGTGTTTTTGCTACATAAATCTATGGATTAGTGAGGAATTTCTAGTTTTTCCATGAGTAGATAAATACACAGAAGAAGAGAAAGCACAGATTATCAAAAAACAGGAGCTGCCACTCTCCTTTCAGTTGCTATTTCAGTGGCATAAATAAACAGGCATCATTCATTCGTATAGAAGGTTGGGGGCCTGATTTACTTCTGTTTTTGAAAAAGCAGGAAGCACTATAACCGACATCCTGGAGGGATCTCCATCTACATGTAAACCTCATGGCTGCCGGACGCACCAGGGAAAGCCATCTCATCGCTCTGACTCTCTTTCCAGAGTACAACATCTCAGCTGCAGCCATTGCCATCTTCAGCTTGGTGTTCATGATCTTGGGCACGCTCTGTCTCCTGTGTGCCTTTGGGAAAGGCAAAGACTACCTGCTGAAACCTGCTGGCATGTTCTTCACCTTTGCAGGTAGGATGGGAAGTCTGAACGTGTGTGGTTTGGTGTGTGTGTGTGTGTGCAGGTTTAGCTCGAATTCATTTAACTTCATTTCCTATACTTCATCATGGCATATTGTGGCCATTCATATGTAATCCAACGATGTCATGTACTTAGTTCAAAGCCCATAGACCTCAATGACACAAGTCTAAAAACATCAGTTCCAGAATTTCCAGTTTGTCAGTCTGTCTAGCTATCAGAAATTGTCTTCACTAAAACTGAATTGTAAAGGGTAAGTCATGGTGATGAGTAGCTCAGGAGGTATGAATCATGTGCATCAGTGCCTATATCGAGAAGGTTGTGGGTTCAATTTCTATCTACAGCAGAGTAATCATATGACTGTTGGGCCCAGGAGCATGGCCCCTAACCCCCACTACTCCAGGACTGCTAGCTGATCTTGCTCTGTGACGCCAAGCTTTCCTGACTTGTACATTAATTTGGACAAAGTTACCCAATAAATATAAAGACTACTTAGGACAAGGGTACAAATTCTGAAATATAAAACAGGACAGAGCTGGGAGGTTTCTATGGGCTGATATATGTGCCACTAGAAAATGAATATGAATTTTGTATATTTGAATCTGCAGTTATCCGCATTACAAAACTGAATCTGAATTTAATAGTTTGAATTTGAATTCCAGTAACTCGAAATAGCATTTATCCTACCTCGAAAAATTCAGTTTGCGAATTCAATTTCAATCTAGCGTGACACACCTAACTCGAGATAGTATTTATCCTACCTCGAAAAATTCAGTTCGCAAATTCAATTTCAATCTAGTGTGACACACATCCGGGTCCTTGAGAAAAAGTAATCGACCGCAGATTCACAACGCAACTCATTTCCACGTTTATGGCAGTTCTGCAGGTCGGGGTAAAGAGGAGGCGTGTGCCGGGATGTCAGAAAAACAAATGCTGGATTCGCAGGTTTGTCATTACCTTATGATACATATGAGAATAAGCTTTATATACACGAGCGATAACATAAATATTAACCATACGTCTGGTTAGTATATGGTAGTATATGTGGTTAAATGAACGATTTCTGGCACTTCTAGTTTATGTTAATATATGGTAGACTAACGCAAAACTAGCTAAGGATATGAATTTTACTTCTAGTTTAGTTTAAGTTATGGCTCGCCTGTTCATCTCATGTGGCTTTCTAGCAGTGTTTATGCAAAATATTTTTTTAAATATTCATCTCGCCGATATGAGGCGGAAATCAGTATTAATTTTATGTGAGTATGTAATATTATTTAGAACTTGATAATGTATAGATAATGTAAACATGACCAATAAAGTTATGTCCATCCAATGACATTTTTGTGGCGTTCGTGACTCTTTTCCTTTTTTAAACACCTGCATTACTAGCGTGTTTTGGTAATGAAAATTGCCTATAACTGATTACATAAAACATTACATTTTTGTGGAGAAAAAAACACTGAATATGAAATGTTAAGCAAATGTGCTTACATCCGCGATACACTCAAAATGGCGAATGGGGGCGTGTTAGACAGTGCAGAAACGTGACTGACAAAGACCGATGCAAGGTTTGCTACTGAAGGAAGGGTTTCGCAAAATTTCACTGCTGGGTGTTTAAAAAAACACAACTAGACATGGTCATGCCACCATTATGTTCAGCCGAGGGACCAAATAGTAAAAGAGATGATTGACAAACATCATCTAGTGGTGTTGATCAAGGGAGAAAACAACGATGGTGAATGGTTGAAGAAATGATGATGCTTAAGTGACGAGATATTGTTACACGATAAGAAAATGTATAAAAATGAGTGTAAAACAGTATTGGACACACTCCTGCAAGGTGTCCAGCCTTGGCTGTAACCTCACTGTGGCAATAAAGGCTGAATCTGAAGATCTACACAAGCGGATCCTGACTCCTGATTGGCGGGGAAGAAAAAAACACAACATGAATGCATCGATACACATACCCCCCTGTATCGATCTAAATGTAAAGTTATAAAGCGGGTTTGAGGTGCTATGCGTCTTGTCTGCTGCATGTCTACAGCGCTCTCTGTGTACTGTGCTAATAACCGGAAACATCAATTGGACTGGCGTTTAATATGGTGATCTGTATAAGTAGTGCTCTAAGTGGAGAAATAGAAGTGTCGCTACTGTATTGACCGTGAGAACGGCGGCGGGGGTCTTGGGAACAACAGGAGCGCCTCAACAACACTGACGGTACGGCGCGCGGTGCCCCGCCACTCTCGCGTGACGCTTGTCTCTGAGTAGCAGAGTACTGGCAACTTGTGAAAAGTGGTGGTACGATAAAGATTAACATATAGCAGTGCCGGTACTGCTTCATTTTTATTACGTATATGATCCCGCATTTGCAATTGCGACACCCCGACACACGCCTCCTCTTTACCCCGACCTGCAGAACTGTCGTAAACGTGGAAATTAGTTGCGTTGCGGTCGATTACTTTTTCTTAAGGACCCGGCTGTGTGTCACACTAGATTGAAATTGAATTTGCGAACTGAATTTTTCGAGGTA
This sequence comes from Paramormyrops kingsleyae, assembly GCF_048594095.1. Lineage (NCBI taxonomy): Eukaryota > Metazoa > Chordata > Actinopteri > Osteoglossiformes > Mormyridae > Paramormyrops > Paramormyrops kingsleyae. The sequence continues at coordinate 12,441,390 of NC_132801.1, forward strand.
GGATAAATGCTATCTCGAGTTATGCGTGTCACACTAGATTGAAATTGAATTCGCGAACTGAATTTTTCAAGGTAGGATAAATGCTATTCCGAGTTACTGGAATTCAAATTCAAACTATTAAATTCAGATTCAGTTTTGTAATGCGGATAACTGCAGATTCAAATATACAAAATTCATATTCAGTTTCTAATGGCACAAATATCAGCTCATAGGTTTGGTACTTCAAAACAGTTATGCAAAAATCCATATAAAAATGAACTGATGTGAAATAAAGAATGAAGCAGCAGGAAAACTCGAGACAGGAAGTGCTTTTGTTTAATGATTATTGTTTTGGAGCAATGATAGGAAAGAAATAGGATCTTCTTAATGCTGATGGGCAGTTCATTACACAGAAGGAGATGGCGGACAGACTGGGATCTCAAAACTGAAGAACAATGACATGCCAGTTGAGTGTGGTCTCAGGGGATAGCATTGATTGTAGCAAGAAATGACATAAACATTAAACAGAAATGGAACATTGAATGCATTCTTACAAATGAGTTGATAAATGAGTACAGTGGTGGTAATCAGCCTTTACTGCAATGGTGTGATACACAGAGGGTATTAATGGGTAGCGTGGCAGCATCGTAAGAAGTAACTGTGGCTTCACATCTCCAGAGTTATGTGTGGCTTTGACATGCCCTTCTTGTGTTATCCTCCTGCAGTCCAAAAACACTAAGTTAGGCAACAGCAGCAGCTCTGTATTTCCCTTGGTATGTAATTATGAGCATTATGATGGACTTGCATCCTGTGCAAAGTGTTCCCCATTAGCCTGTAGTGGATAAGTTATTATGAAAGATACAACACAACCACGCTCATGGGAGTTTGACTTGCACAAAAATGTCCTGAGGGCAAAACGAATAATGATTGGTTCAGAGAGGTAACCAATCAGATTGTAGAAAAGGTGGATCCAAAGCAACTAGAGGGAATGGTACCAACCAATCAGATGTCTAGGTCCAACCTCCTCTACAGTCTGATTGGTTATCTCACTGAACCAATCATGTTTTGTTCTCCCCTCAGAACATTTTAAGTAAAACTCCCACGAGCCAAAACCATGTGCAAGTCCGATACTAAAAGTTTTCATACAGTTGTCTTTTTAAGAATATTCTTCACTTATATTGTGGAAATTTATTTGAAACCATTATTCTTGGACTGCTGAAGTAGCCATTGACACTGTATGGCTGTTTAACTCAAATGATTAAACTTGTACACATTACTAATTATAATTATCAATTTATAGCTTATTCCAGATGATAATAACCTGTATTGTTCACATACAGGTGTTTGTGTAATCATCTCGGTGGAAGTGATGCGGCAATCCGTGAAAAGGATGATTGAAAGTGAGGACACCATCTGGATTGAGTATTATTACTCGTGGTCCTTTGCCTGCGCCTGTGCGGCCTTCGTCCTGCTATTCCTCAGCGGAATAGCCCTGCTTGTCATCTCCATGCCTCAAATACCACGTAACCCCTGGGAAACCTGCATGGACGCAGAACCGGAGACCGCCGAGTAAAGACCTCAAGGCGGACAAACGAGGCACTTGTGTCGTCAAGTCAGGCTATTTAAGACAGGATTTCTGAAAGTGCGAGTAAAGATTTTCAGAAGTATGATTTGTCAAAATATATATTTTCGACGACTTTGTACTTTAAACCACCAACTGAAGCTTATAGTTTGAAGCGATCAAGTTCAATTTCGGTGTTTCCTTTTTTAAATATATAAGCAGTTTTTATGCTTGAAGAGTGCTTTGCTCTGTTGCAGTACAATTGAACATTTTAATATTTTATATTTCATGGCAGAACTAATGAGGAATTTTTGAAGTAAACAGAAAGTAAAGCTATGTTAGTATAAAAAGAAAACTGTTAGAAGTTGATGTGATAATCAAAAACATACTAAAGTCACGGGCCCTGTTATTAGGCTATGTAACAATTAAATCTTTTTTTCCCCTTTACATACAACTGGAAAATACCCAGAATTATTTCCATTGCTTAGAGCACTGGATGAAATTATTTTTGAATATATAGTTAAAAGAAATCCTTTAATTAAGCATAAATACACTTTGATACCACAGGCTTTTGGGAGCGAAGACAGCAAAAGGCTGTTTTTACTCGTGCGCCTGAAATCAGTGCGCAGAATGTTAATGGCCAATTGCCCCGTCTCTCTGAAAAGCTCAATGCTGGACCGCATTCAGGGAGCGCAGGTGTGCACGGAAATGAAGGGAAACTCAGGCGGGATCTAAGTTTATTTTTACAGTAAACAAGCAGATCTTGTTAGACAGGTTAGAGATCCCTGTGTAGTTGTTGATGAAATTTCGTACTTTATCTAAACGAGTGCACCATTTTCGTATTTGTAGACTGTCCACGATTTACAACACGTCACCTTAAAACAACTCACACATGCAAAGTTTCTCTTTTTTTTTTTTTAAATTAAGGAAATATATGCAAAAATAGGTTATACGATCCGCAGCCTTGTGCCACCTAGTGCATATTGCTGGCCATATTATAGATGCTACTAGAAGGTACTGTACTGTATGGCAGTGTGACCATCCCAGCCTCACATGCATCCCCAGGTCTCATTCGCACACCTAAAAGTCAGTGCGATTGGCCTATTCCGGCATACGTACAACCACTGCGACTGAACAGAGGCCAGCCAAAAGTCAGGGACAGACTATATCAGGCAGTTTCTGTCGGGGGACATATTAAGGGTTGCGACTGATGGGGCCGACCTGCCTGACAGGCAGCATAGGCGATCGCCTAGGGCACCATTTGATTAGGGGGTGAAAAAGAGCAAGCGGGGGGAAAAAAAAATCATAATACATGATATGAGTTATTTACACTAGTTTTAATATTTAACTTTTGTTGTGAAACAGACGCCAGCTAGCCAGTTAGCAGCCAGATACCGTGTGCTACCAAAATGTTTTTAATATAAATGAATTGACAAAATTCGTTTCCTGCTGCTGGGGGGTGGGGGGGGGGGGGGGTTGAGCAGAATCTAGCCTGGGGTGCCAAACCACCCAGAGCCGGCCCTAGGGACTAACCTGGCAAAGTGCTTAAATTCACTGCACTGAAAACCATACACGAAGCTTAGGATTTTTCTTTTTTTTTGTGCTGTTTGAAATTTCATAACGCCCATTTTATGGTTTTCGTTTTGAAGAAAAACATGTTCAATTTGTTCCAGAAAACAACACAAACAGTAGCCATCATACCTCGTTTTTTTCTTGTAAAACAAGTACTGTAAAATTCAGTAGTAGCCTGTTTTTTTATACTCAAAGTTAAATACTGTTATGAGGTTTTAACTTTCAATAGGCCTGTATCATATGAATTTGAAGTATGAAACTGACAGGAAATGTCGTACGGGTTTGATCAGAGATAACAGAGGTGCACATTGTCTCTTTTTTTATGGTGTTTCTAGTATGATGTAATCCTTTGGCAAACGGATTTTAAATAAAAATAAATATATAAATAAACTTGAACTGGTTTGACATAAGAGTGTCAGTTACCACCCCCCTCCCCTGAATGCTGAATCTTAAAACACCCTCAGCACCTTTAGTGACAGAGGTGTTATTTTTGCAAGAAGGAGGTGGGGTGCAAAATGAAGTTAAAGTTGAAAGCCAAGGCAGGCTCACGATTTCCCTCCTGAGCCATTCGAGGAGAGCGCTGGATCCCCATCAGCCCTGCCGGCTAACGCTGCCGAACGAGTACGGCCCGTGTGCCCCATACAGGGGGAGATTCACACTGGGGTGTTTGTGGTGGCATCTATCTGAGGAAAACACGGATGAAAGAACAACAGAAATGATCCCATGTCCCCTGCTGCATTATACTTGATAAACAGCACGCTTGATGCAGATAATTCGAGCTCATGCTTCCCTCCCTTGCGGAGAAGCTAATTGCTAATTCCCACTTCATTGACATGCTCTGGTTAGACAAAGGCACCTGTCTTTGTAGTGCTAATCATACCATAAGGACAGCAGTGCAGGAGCAGGTGAATATACACATATAAATTCTCTTATCACCTTGGAAGGCGTTCACTCCATGATCTTCGGTTTTCCCTCTTTTGGTGTACTTGCGATAAACTCTTAGCACCTAATTCAACAACAAGGAGTTTAAAACAGTGGAATGATGGACACACATGGACACACCACTAGCACAAATCTTATGTGGATATTTCATTCTTACACAACTAAGCATTCAGTAGCTTGCATTGCTGTTGAGGAAAAAAAATTGATGACCAGATGCTCTTGCCCCTCCCCCAATATAATTTAAATTACATTATGTAAAACGGCTTCTTTAGTCCAATTAGCAATTACAGATGGCGCTCTTGCCCACAGCGAGTTTGATCAAGGTCCAATCAGCCTCACATACAAAGGGATCTTGGACTTTCTGGGCAGAGACCCAAACATCCCAATCACACACTGACAGGCTGCGGTCTGGAGGTTCCAGTTTCACTGCATTTCTGGGTCAGTGCCGTGCCAAACAGATACTGCGGGCACTTCTGGACCCAGGGACACAACAGCACAGGAGTTCATTTAACAGCCCTGAGTGGCAGGATCACTGCCCAGAGTCCTTTCATAAGATGCAAGATCTGCGGACCTTTAACTTCAACAAAACTATTCAACATATTCTTCATTACCTCAAAACAGTTGTCACTCAAATTTAGAGTCTCCCAGTGCATTAGCCCGACTTCAAAGCATCTTAATAAAATGAAGATAATTTCAATAAAAACACTTTAATAGAGTAACAAATAAAAAAGGCAAATTAAACTTTTTTTAAACACAGCCTAAACCTTCAAAAGAAATCACCACCAAATAAAAGCAAAAATAAAAATAAATATTTTATATATATATATATATCCACTGTTTGAGAACGGAAAGGAACTCAAACGAGGATGCCGGTAGTCTGTGGAGAAATAGATCAAAAGTGGAGAGGGACATAGCAGACAGCTGAAGAACAGGCAGAACACAGTGCTTTCTACCAACACCTGGGCAAAAACTGCTCCCTGAAGCTGATTGGTCACTTGGTAGCCGGGACCATCTCCTCACCCAAAAGAATCCAATCGCTGGCTCGGTTGTTGGAAGTCAATTACTGTACAAAGGCAACCAGCCACCGCATGGTCAAGATTCCCCCTTATTTAAACAACCGTACAAACTCGATACCCATAACCCTATGGTATTCCTCTCCTCTTTTAAAAATGATTAAAGCATGCTATGGTGGAGGGGAACATGGGCAATATGGCTGAAAATGGCTCAATGTTCAGTCAAAAAATGTGACTTTCCATGTTAAAGTACATTTCAACAGAGGATTGAAGAATTTTGCAATGGAATTAAGAATGTACCCTATCCACAAGCAGAATGAATTTCAGTTTGCGCACATACCATCAGACAGAATTAAAAATGAGTGGAGATTCACCGAAAACCCTCAGATAAAGAAGGAATTTCTTTTTTTTTATATAAAAGCTGGCAACAGAGATGCAAAACAAAACTAACAAGCAAAAGGTGTGTAGAGAAAAAAAAACTCCTGTCAGGACTGGTGGTGTTAAAATCACCATAAGCAGAGTTTTAATTGGATCCTCGAGAAAAGAACTTTGCCAATCAAGTACAAATAAGTACTTGCATCCTGACTGGGGAACAATTTTTGCCCAGTACATTAAAGTACTGACAATTGTTGCATAACTATTCCATTATTCCGCAACAAATTAGTAAAATATTAGAACTGTTGTTCATAATGTCACAATTTATTTTACACATCAAATATCAAAATCTGACTTTGCAGGAAAAGAACAAGATGTCGCACAAATCCGTATATCGCTTGATAAGGGAAAGAAAATAACCAGGTTACCTTGACATGCACAGAGAAATAGTCGTCACAAAATGTATCATTGAAACTACAAAGCACCTAGGAAAAAAAAAAAATGTAACCCATGATTCTTTAAAAAAACACAAAAAAAAAACATTTCATTTAAAAAATTAATTTCTATGCCTGCAACTAAACTTTTATTTGTCAAGCCACCAGACATTTTGTGTATTTTAAAAGAACAAAAAACACATTTAAAAAGCTCTCTTTTTCACAGGAGCTACTGCCAGTGTCAACACACTTGTTTTGTCCATTTGTTTTTTCTTTTATTTTTGCATAATTAAAAAGGGCATACATCCTCTTAAAACAGCTTTATAAAAGTGAGGCAACCCTCTATATCTTTGTTGTAAAGACCTAGAAAATGTGTATTTACAAAAATATGCTTTAATGATAAATTGTACGACATTGAATCGTGACGGAGAATCACAATGACGGCAAAATTTCAGGAAAACACTGTCAAGGTGGCAAATTTTTGTTTCTTTGAAGCTGATCGAATCGTTTTTCATAAAAATGAACTTTCTTTGTACAGGTCTGTCTAGGCCATAATATTTCATTCCTAATGCTTTTTTTCTCCCTTGTAAGCGGCACGTCCCAAGCTAGCTTGTTAAATTGTATATTTAACAATTATAACATCACAAAACTGCGCCACCAATCACAAGCCTGAGTGATCCACTAATCTTTCCAAATGGCCATCCGGCTGCATCTGTCTGCGCATGCCTTGGTCTGCATGTGTTCATGAACGTTTGTCTTTCGCAACAAGCCAAAACATCACAAATGTGCAAGACGTGAAAGGCTTGAAACTACATGAATTCAGAAGCACAGCTAATGTCATTCTGAGCAGCAGTGATACTACAAACCCAGTGGCCGCAGTCAGCAAGTCACTTAACTAACATAATTTGAAATGATCTGAAACGCAAGTGAAAGTATGAACATTTACAAGTGTGTAATGTTCTGTACAGGGTCTTTGCAGGGTTGCTTCTGGCGAGCAGCTCTGTCACTAGGAGAAAAAAAATTGTAATAAAGTAACAGTTTATAGGTTCTTCTGGACCCATGTGTATAGAAACAATCCAACTGCACAAAATTAAAACGTCACGAAGTCCCAATGGCGTTAAAATGGATGATCTACCTTGCAACCTCAAGAATTCAGCTAGGCCAGGCAGAAGGAGCTGAGTAGTCCGATGCCCCTGAAGTACGTGGGGACTACCCGCTCCCCATACACCAAACTCCTCTCCGCATTCTCCACAGCAGACTAATCGATTCAACCTCTGGATCTTCCGCGTACATTCCCATAACACTTCCATAACCGAGGCCAAAGGTCCGTCTCTGAAAATAAATGGCGCTTAGACTAAGCACGTCATAGACTGTCAAACACTTCCCCTTGCTTACATTCCAATCGAGAGAAGAAAACAGTTCTAGGGCAAATGCAGTACTGGGGGGAATGTTACCTTTTTAAAACACAAATCATGAAGTAGATCTATCAATAATGAGCGAACGTGCTTTATTGAGCGTAACGGTAGTAACTACTTTAGAAGCATCAAGCAGGAAGTGAGGAGTGTGTGTTTGTGTGGAGGCCTTAACGCAGCCTCAATGTGCAGCATTTTCCTTTTCCAAAATATTTTCCGCAAACTAATGACCATGAGACTACCAAGAGTGCCTTAAAATACGCCCTTTTGTCTTCATATTTATCACTGATGCAGTCCCGCCACAGCTGATAAAGAAACAATGTATCCCATTGCAAGGTAAGAAGGAATATGCTTTACTTTGTGACATTTTGGCTTGTTCTGCTGTGTATTTGAATCTTTTTTTGTTTTTAAACAATTATTTAATCGTTAAAGTTGATAAGTTTCCAGGTGGACATTAAAGGAAAAAAGACCGAAGACGGGGAAAAAAAAATACTAAGATTGGTTTGTCACAATGACCAAAACAAATTCTAAAGCTAACGCTAAATTAAGCATGTGCATACATCAAGTTTATTTTCTATATATGTACAGGTTAGAGAAAAGGAACCTACTTCTATACAATGTTTCATATATTTTGTATGATTTGGTTGACCTCTCAGCTGATCCCAAAGTAAAGCACTGCTGGGGAAAAAGAAACACTGAAAAAAGAAAAAGAAAAAAAAAAGAAAAATCAAGCAAAACATTTGTGGCTGATTTTCAAAAAACCGGCAAACAAAAGGAAAATGAGGGGAAAACAAAACAGGCAGCATTAAGGTCAGCCAAATCTTTTTTTTTTTTTTTTAAGTTTTTCTATTACTTAATTATATATATATATATATATATATATATATATATATACGTATATATACATATATATATACACATATATACACACACACATATATATATATATATATATATATATATACACATATACACACGTTGCCTTTTTAATCACATATTTCAAACTGTAAAAGAAAAGACCATTACTAATTCATCATCTATCTATAAAAACAACTTTTAAAAGGACTTTTTCTGATTTTTAAATAAAGTTTTACTATTTTTTTGTCTTTTTTGTTGAGATGCCCACTTGCTATGCTCATTTAAAATATGAATAATAGCCATTGCTACTTGTTGCACTGCCTATGCTAAGGTCCTGTAATAAGGATAGGGGGTCACTGTTCTTTTTGGCCTGCTCAGGTACAGGCCTGGGTTTGGGGGGGGCGCGGAGGGCGCTGGCGTATGACATTGTGTGGGTCTTGTTTAGGCCGGGACCCTGGAGGGCCCCCGCGCCAGGCCCCTCGGGTCCACCGCCAGGGTCAGGAGACTGCTGCTTGCTGGGCAGGAGGGGGGGGAACTGTCCGAGGTGCTGGAGGGGGCCGAGGGAGTGCACCAGCGGCTGGGGGCTGTCTGCCTTCAGGGGATCTTCGGCCTCACGCATTGCCTTTGCTGAAGCTGCTTCATGGGGGGGAGGGGGGGGAAGAAAAGGGTGACAGGTCAATGATGGGAGGTGGAGGGGGGGGTTGGGGGGCGGAGACAGGCTCTTACTGCGCTCTCTCTACAGCTAATATCCAGTACTGGAACACGCAACACTCGCTATCGGTCGCAGCTCGGCTGACAGACACGTCTTAATGCAATCTGACAGATCCAGACAGTTATGAAATGTTCATAAAGGATATTGATAGAGCTGTATCTGCAGTGACAAAAAATAAGATTTTTTTCTGTTCCTAAAAAAATGTGCGCCCCTTAATAAGGGATGCTAAAACTAATTCAGTTTTAATGCGGTTTCACTGAATTAATGTTCGCTTATTTATTTATTAATGGATATTTAATTGTTAGCATCATCAATGATTGATTAATATTCCTGATGCTGAATTCCACTTTGCATGGTTTCGCTCGAGGCTCTCCGATAAACTAAATTATGACCAGGTTATATCTGACTGCAGCGTTAATGAAAACTACAGTTTAGCCCAACAGCACCTGTTGCTTAGAGGCTTTGTGAGAAAAATCTAGATTACAGCCTAATCAAGAGTGATTAAGAACTAAGCCTGAACGAGGGAGAACTAAGCCTGAACGAGGGAGAACTAAGCCTGAACGAGGGAGGCACCATAGATTTTCCGGGACAGGAATTAAAAGCATCGTTACCATTAACCATAAAAGAACAGCTAAACCGAAACAGTACGGAGGGTTATATCAGCAACTGGTACTTCCAGCCAGCTAACAATTCATATCATTCTGGAGCAAAGCGCCGAGGAATAGACTGGCTGCACTAAACCAAACCTCGGCCCTCCAGGCCAACTCCTGAGCCGGAGCCGAACAGGGCCCCGTGCATGGAGAAGCTGACCAAAAAGAAAATTAATAAATTTAAAAAGACAAAGCGGCCAGGCAGAGAATCCCCCTTTTCTTTTCCATTGCCACGGTTGCCGTTTGTAACATCATCAGAAAGGACAGTCCCTTGATAGGCTTGTCAGGGCCTAATTTAATCACGCCTCTGAGTAGCCGCCAAGAGGAGCCAGCCTTAAATGGGACCTGGCAGGAGAGATGCAGACATCAGAATGCAGGAACTACCCACTCCATCCTGATCGGAAGAAACACAATGAATCTGTTAAGATAATTAGCCCAGACGTGAAGTTATTGATGGACCCTTGACTACAGACTTAGACTAGCATCTGATGCCATTGTGTTTGGTCTCTGTTCACTCACCCAGTGAATCAGAGCCTCTACCAGGAAACTAAGGGTTTAACTTAAAATGTACCAGGGACAGAAACCCACCATGACACCTCTCACCGACACCCCTGTGCATAGACACCCCTGTGCATAGACACCCCTGTGCATAGACACCCCTGTGCATAGACACCCCTGTGCATAGACACCCCTGTGCATAAAGACTGGGGGGGGGGGTGGGGCAGGGGACACTGAAACGCCGGGGGAATCCTAATGAAAACTCTACAGCCTGTGAAGCACACACATGCACTGCTGTGGGGCTGAATTCGGACCCGAACCCAAAGCTCTACGGCGCCCCCTATCACCTACCGAAAAGGTCCCGGTGCGGAACTAGTGTAGTGGCTCCGTTGCATGGAATGTTCTGGAAGGAGACAGGGGCTCCGTTGCCGGGCCAGCGCTCCGTCGATGGGTAGCCATATAAGAGGTTGGTGCGGTCCTGCGGCTCTTTGCAGGGCGCCTCTGCTCCCTGGGTCTTTCCCGCATCGTCCGGATATGGCTGCGAGGAGCCTGAGGAGATCCTCCTTTGGTAGAGCGGCCTGCCGGGCCCCCGGGGCTCATACTGTGCGAGGGAGGGAGGGAAGGAGGGAGAGAGAGGAAAGAACAGATGAAGTGACAGGGAGAATCAGGAAATCTGGGTCTTATCATTTCACTTCCATTATTTGAGTCATTTCATGGCTTATGTCAGAACTGGTGGGGGGGAGGCAATCGGCAGCCTAGTTCTGAGTCACATAATCCCCGTTCTTACAGCTGGTTCATATCCAGCCGTGTTCAGCCTCTGGCTGGAGGCCGCCTGCAGGGACGCGATTGCAGCGGAAACGGGAGCAGACGGCTCGAACCTTCATCGACCACGGTCCACGCAGCGTGGAATTCCATCGCAGTGGAACCGGGGGCTTTGGCGACAGGGGGCATCACGCAGTGTTCCGTCTCATGGCGCCCTGGCGTAGCTGCCGTGGACACCCCCCCCCCCCCCCACGCTTTCCCTGCAATCTCAGCACTGCCGGTACTGTTGGCCGTTCACTGCAAGTGACGCTCCCTCCCCACGGAGGTGTGGAGGAGCGCGGGCCAGGAGCAGCCAGACAGGCAGGCTGGCAGACATGCCCTCTCACTGGGAACGCTGACAAACCTTCGTCGCTACCCTCCGAAAAGGGTTAAATTTTTCCCTTATGTTAAGCATACGCTTAAAAAAATACCAATTTAACAACTGCACAAGGCGAAATATAACAGATGGCAAAAATATATAATAGGATGAGCATCATGTTTGTCCAAAAAAAAAAAAAAAAAACACAGACAAACGGAGGAGGGACACTCTGGGTAAACATCCATCCTTTGTCCCCTACACTCTCACCCCCCCCCCCCCCCCTCAACAGCAGCACAACAGTGTTACACGGCCCAGCAGCAAAGGCGGTCTTATAAATCAGGTAAGAGCAGAATCTGAGACAGACTGTGTCTGAGTCGCGTTGGGGTTTAAACTTCATACACCTTTAAGTCCTTCACTAGGAGCCGCTCCGGGCCAATTTACCCAGCATTACCTCAGCTAAGCACCATGGGATTAAAGGAGGCTGAAAGCGGCGGAGGGCCATCGCGCATTAACCCTGAGTTCAGGGGGCCGCTGCCCTCCCCAGAGCTCCTCAAAAAGCCCAGACGGGGTGACTGGGGGGTTTCAGCCGGTCCTCCTCATCCGCACGCTGCCTCTGCGCCCCCACGAAGCCACTGCCTCTGCTAAGATATTCGCAGTTGGGAAAATTTCGAGGTAAAAGCTTTGAATACAGCAGTTCCTCAGCAAGCGATTGTCTTTTTATTTCCCCGTAAAACGGCCGATGACAAATGCGTTACAGGCGAGGCCGGCCGTTCCATTTCCAACAGCCAATCAGAAGCTTCCGCGTGAGACGTCTCGGATGAATGACTTAAAGGCGGAGGTATTTTGACTGGACGGCTTCGCTGACAAGTTACGGAAATGACAGTTATGAAATTTTAAAGCCTGCAAGCGAAGCGGGAAGAGCTCCGAAGAGGCAGTCTGAGGAGGTGGGATTCGGTTTTTTTTTTTAAGCTCTCGCCCAGTGGGTTTTCCCATGAAGACGCCTGTCAGCTCGGCGGGTGCGTGCATGGACAGGTGCGCCTAGAACCTACAGCCAGACTGTCTCACAAGCACGCGAACACACACACGCACGCACACACACGCACACACACACACACGCACACAGCCTGAACCCGAGAGCTCAAACTTGTAGCTGCTCTCGTACACATAAAGCTAAAGGAGGAGGATTAACCAGACCTGGTGTCCTCAGTCACACAGCCAGCATAGGAATTCCAGGCCTGCAGGCTAATGCATTCAGTGACAGTGAGGAGATGAGAAATATGTAACAGAAACCAGCACATTCCCTAAGCAGATATACATACAAACATATGTATATAGACATATGCATGTTACAGCCCAAAACTTTCATTTGTGCTGTATGGGGGTATTTTCAGTGACACACCCAGCAGGTACATTCTTACTATGAAGAAAAATTCAGGGGAAATCGTGGATTCCAGTTGTTTAAAATGACATTCCAGTGAATCCGAGCTTCCTGGGAATCCATTCCTAAGCAGACTCTCTCACAAATAGATTTGTAGAGCGAGCAGAAAACATGACACTCTACTGCTTGATCACATATCAAAGCAAACTGCGGTGCCCAAGTCACCCCCAGCTACACGGGTGTGTTGACTAACAGCACCCCTTTGCTAATCCCCTCCCCCACCTACAATGCAGCTGTATTGTCTGCGCAGTCATACGCGTGCTGCCTGGAAGACCACCCTCGAACCCGCGCCAGCTGCTCAGCCCTCAAACCGAATGAGAGCCACATGAATCCGGTGACATTCTGCCCGATTCATCATGCGGGCTCCCTCCTTTAACTTATGCAATCGCCGGCCCACAGAGTCAGCGTGCGGAACAATGGGGCAGGTCATTTATTCATTTCGCATCGTCATATAAAATTAATAACACTGAAGGCTGATTAATTCACGCAGGAAGTCAGCTAGCGGCAAAAAAATTAAGGCCGCGTCGCCTTCTGTCTGAAAGAGGCGCCCGTTTGGACAAGGCTGCCGCCGCAAGACGACTTCAAGTCGACAGCAAGTTCAGATAAGACAGGGCTGGAAATGCGGAGGCGGGGGGGGGGGGGGGGGGGTACTCAGGAGAGGCACGATCTGATTTCGCAGAATTCAATGTGTTTCTGGGTTAACAAGGGAGGGGTTTATCGTTCACTTCTTTAACCAATGGCAGTCATGCTTACCAGCGAAGGCTGTATGGAGCCATGTCAGGGTGTATATTTATTTCATGGTGATGATGATAATAATAATAATAATAATAACAATAATAAAAAACAAGGCTTACACTGGCAACCTTCCGATCGATCACAAGCACAAAGGTTTAGCTCACTGACCCACACACACACTCCTCGGCTCAACGGCTCGACTTTGAAAATGAGAAAATACAATGAATGAAGACTTATTTGTTAAAGAAGTGAAACACGAGCCCCTCCCTTGTTGACCCAGGGACACGAAATCGGCAAAAGCAGGATGTCCGTGAGGAGAGCGACACGTCCTTTGTCACGTACAGGGCAGAGGAGCCTGGCCGTCGCTGGCCTCACCTCGTCTATGGTGTGCAGGGAGCTGGCGGCCATGGAGCGCGGGGACAGCGGGTGAAAGGCTTCGGGGGCCGGAGCCGGTGCCTGCTGCTTCTGCTGCTGCTGAATGAGCTGCACCTGCTCCTGCCGCAGGGCCATGACGGGCAGGCTGAAGGGGAACGCCTGGCCCAGCGCGTGGCCCGCGGCCCACTGGCCTTCCGTGTGGTGGTACTTCAGTGGGGGCGGGCTGGAGCGGCCGGGCGGGTTGCCGAAGGTGGGGCTGTACATCTGCTGGAGCGCCTGGCTGCTGATCATCTCCAGCTCCCGCCCGGCGCCCGGGAAGTGTCCCGGGAAGGGGCCGGCGTGGTTGGAGGCAGCGGAAGGGGAGGGGAGCTCCCCGGGGCTGCGTGGCTGAGCCTGCCGGTACTGTAGCAGGCGTGACTGAGGGGGGGGCATCTCGGCAGGGTCCCTCTGCTCGCCCGGCTCCTGGGAAGCCATCTCTCGCAGCAAACTGGGAAACCTGCACAGAGACGGGGGTGGGCAGGCAGCCGGACTATTACATCATCACGCCTATTACATCATCACGCCGATTACATCAGCCAATGATGTGCCTTTTTCAGTTTGGTAAATGGTAACCCTGACATCTTAGCCTATCCCAGGCAGCACAGGGCATACACACACCACCCGAGTAGGGATGAGATTTGAACCCACAGCCCTGGGGGCAACAGTGCTACTGTGTGTGTGTGTGTGTGTGAGTTGTTCATGTTCTCCCAGTGAATATTAAAATGTCATTTTCTGCACAAATCACGAGGGCCTCGTCCTGAGGGACGCGGAGGTTACCTAGGGAACGGCAGGCTGGCCTCGTCCTCGGCGCCCAGCCTCCAGCCCCCGGGGCGCAGCAGCTGAGTAGGGAAGCGCAGGCTGGGCTGGGCCAGCGGGGGCAGCGGAAAGGCCACCCCGCCCGGCAGGAAGTGGCCATGCTCGCTCCATTGGCTGAGCCGCGCTTGCTGGGCGAGGGCTTCCAGGGCACACGGCCCCTGCATGTCTGAAGGCAGGGAGAGTGGCTCTGTTAAAGCGACACGATGCCTTTCATACACAATGACTGAGTAGCCGGTTCTCGATGCCCCCGTACCAAGGCCGTCTCCCAGCACCACCTCGGCGTTCTCCTCCATGAAGCCGCCCGCGCGGCCCGGCTGAGGCAGCGCCGCATGGCCCAGCTGCTGGGGGACGGGACGCAGGGGGCCGGCCACTTCATCGGGCCCTGGGTGCTCTCCGGTCAAGGCCTCAGGGCTGGGGGACTGCAAGCCCCGATGGGGCAGCGAGGCGTTGAAGAAAGAGGGGGCGTGGCCTACTGGGAAGGCGGGAGACAGCTGTGCTGAGTGGGGGGGGTGCTGTGGGGGCTGGGGGGCGGGGCTGGCATGCTGAGGGAGCAGGCTACCCCTGTAGGGCAGCCGGGGAAGGGGGTACGGGTGCGGGAACTGCCTGCTGCCGGGGTGTGGCGGGAACGTAGCGTTAGGGGGGGCCAGGTGGAAATTCAGGGGCCTCGGGCCCAGATTGTCCTTCCGGGGAAGCCGATTGTTCAGGAATCCAACACCGTCCTGGGATTCTGGACTCCGGTTCTGACCTGCATCTGGTTCTCCCTGGAGGGGGGGGGGGGTGAACACAAGCTTATATGAAGTAACACCATATTAAATTAATATAACACAGCATGTTTGTTTATGGGCAGCACTGTACTGATAGCCTACGCTCTGCCGTGACCTCGAAATCTAAAGGAAACAAACTGCTTCATTAACGGAATCTATAATTAAAGCGAAGGGGAGATAATTAAGGACGTTTTATAGTAATACGGAGCCCCCCCGGCCTGAGGCGGAGGGATTAGGCACCTGCTTGTCTTTCGCATCCAGTGCCCTGCACTCCGGTGTCTGCAGCCGGCCCGGTTCCGTCTTCACAGCCCCGTCTGCCTTCCCTGAAACAGGCCGGCACGCCGCAGGTGAGGCTTGCGAACAGCGTGTGGACCGCCAGCTCCGCCCCCCCTCCCCCAGCCACCCCGCCGTACCGTTGCGGCTGATCTCGGGCTGCAGCTCCTTGTCGGGGCTGGACTGCTGACACGGGCCCAGGGGCGAGGTGTGGCCGACCCCGTACGGGACGGGGGAGCCCCGGCTGTGGGCCTGCAGGAGGTTCATCCCGTAGGCCACGGCGGCTGGGTGGTTGACAAGGCGCGGGTCCACGGCGAAGCGGCTCTGGTATCCGGGCCAGGGCAACTGCACAGGGTGGGGAGCGGTCAGACACCAGGGGACCTTCCACTACAGCCTCCTTAGTCACTGCCAGATTCCACATTTGAACCATATTCACTTTTGATAACAGAAAAAGTCCTGTTCCACCTCAACACACACTGGCCCCTACGGGCTGAGTGACACGGTGCGGCTTTAACACCTGTCAGTACGTTCTGATTTCAGCACCCGAGTCAGAGACCAAGGCTCTGATTGACCTAGACACCCCGTGCTCACATCCTCCATTTAACATCCCCATACAAGTTCAAGGGTACAACAGCAGGACTCCTTCCCGGGGCAGTTTATGAGTCGGCGCCCTTAACCACCACACCAGGGGGAGAAGAGGCAAAGATGAGTCTTGGGTAAACTTACGGGCAAAGGCACGGGCATCACCATGTTCCCCCCGTAGACGGCAGGGACATACAGGATACTGGCCCCCGTGTGGGGGTCTATCCGCTGGACCGGGCTGGGGGACTTGCCCATGGCTGGGTTGCCCCCAAGGGGTGGTGTAAAGGCGCGAATGGGGTTTCCCATCAGCACTGCTGGACTGGGTTGAACTGGAATCAAGAAGAGAGATCAGGAAATTAGTACAAGGTTTACTGGAAGTTCACTGTTATATGAGAGCGGGGGGGGGGGGGGGTTGAGAGCTGATGCTGATTAGCAGTGTCTTTATCTGGCACTGCAAGGGGTCTCCTGGCACGGGGTCTCCCAGGGAGTCTGCAAGGTCTCCCGGCACGGGGTCTCCCCGCAGGGAGTCTCCCCGTGAGATGGCCTGAGGTGTCCCAGCAGTCAGCCCGCACATCAGACACCCCCCCATAATACGCTATGTACTGTGCCTGGCAGTGATAATTTCGTTGACGAAATATTTTCGTTATAATTTTCGTCAACGACAAATTTTCACTGACGAAAACGAGACGATAACTAAATAAAAATTAAGTGATGATGACGAAAACTATAATAAAAATATATTGACATTTTCGTTAACTAATAAAAACGAGACGAAAATGTGAGTGAGGGACGTTTTTGGAAATGATCCAATCAGAATTAATCTTGGTGCGTGGCGCGGTGAGACGCACACGCACATTTGGAAAATTAAGATACTGATTCACCTTGCGACGCGAGATGCGACAGTACATCTTGCATACATTGGTGGGTGTCTGTCTGACTTAAACTAAAATGACATGGCAATGGCTGGGAGA